>NC_142079.1:2072500-2233750 GCF_059756535.1 Pantherophis guttatus | reverse complement strand
CACTGATCTGGGACATTCCTGAAGAAATGTCCTGCTAAGGACCGATGTTTCCAGGCACTCCTTATTTAAAAGGCATTTGAAAAAAAAATATTATTTTGTTCCCCCCTTCCTCTCTTGCTTCCTCCTGCTTAAATGTCCTGCTCCACATCTCAAACGAGTTTTGCAGAAGTCTTCTGGAACTATTCTGGAGTGAAGGGGGGGGTCTCTTTAAAAACGGGATTCAGAAGTATATATATATATATATATATATATTGTGGCTTATTTATAGTGCCTGCAGCGTGATGTCCAGGGATATCCGGTGCCTTGTGTTTTGCTCTGAATTCTCTTGACACGGGGATGGCGACTGAACACCTGAAAACTAGATTAATCCTTTTTTTTAAAAAAAAAAAATTACAATTTTCACCAACCTTGTAGCAGCAAATCCCCCTCCCCCCTTCAGTGTGAAGGTAGTCACTTCAATCCAACACACTGACTTCAGTTTGACAGGTTTTTGACCGCCAATTTCGTTGTATAGCTGATGTACAATGACAGACTAAAGGCTTTTCTGTTGGGAACAGACTACCAGCTGCTTCTGAACAGCTTCCCTTCCCTCTTTCTGGATGAGATCAAAGCTGCCTTGAAAATGGAATTTGGACGGTCTGAAATTTGGTGCACGGCGGACGATCGCTTAGCTGCCGGAATTAGAAATATGAACATCGAAGGGCAACGGGAGAAAAAAAAAAAATGAAAGGGAGTTTAATTCCCCAAACCTCAGAAGAAAAAAAAAAAGCAGCGGTGTTTTTCCAGACTTGGCAACTTTAAAAAGTGAGAACTTCAACTCCCAGAATTCCCCCAGCCGACAGGAAACGCTCAGGACAGTTCTAATTAAGATCCAAACAGCTCTTTAGGAATTTCAGTTGCTTTGCACACTTCCCGGGTTAACACTTTACTGTATTCTCGCTTAACACAATTATCTGGGAAGGTTTAGGACAGGGATGTAAAAACTTGGCAACTTTTGAGACTCGGCTGGCTGGGGAATTCTGGGAGTTGAAAGTCCGTAAGTCTCAAAAGTTGCCAAGTTTCGACAGCCATGGTCTAGGACAGTGATGATTAAATCACAATTAAAAAGATTAAATCTTTTTGCCGTCGCGTGCCAAAAGCACGGGGAGCGCAGGGTGGGGGTCGCGTGCGCACATGCCCACACCCATAATGCAATGCCCCCTGCGACCCCTCGTACATGCGCACACGACCACCCCATGCCCCCGTTTTGGGCCTAGTAGGCCTCCCTGAAGCCTCCGGAGGCCGGAAACGGCCCGATTCCAGACTTCCGGTAGGCCTGTTTTTAGCCCTCCCCAGTCTCCAGAGGCCTTCCTGGAGCTTGGGGAGGACGAAAACAGCCTCCCTCAGCACTCTGGAGGCCCTCCGGAGACCGGAAACAGCCCGTTTCCAGACTTCCGGAAGGCCCATTTTCTGCCCTCCTAGAGCCTCCATGCGAGCCCTGTACTTACCTGGCATTCAAAACGGGCAGCATGGGCGGTGCCAGCTGAAAATCAGCTGGCTGGCAAGGGCGCGCATGCGTGGTGGAGGTGACCTAGGTCAATGGCTCGTGTGCCCACAGAGATGGCTCCGTGTGCCACCTGCGGCACGCGTGCCATAGGTTCGCCATCCCGTGTCTAGGACAACAGCAATCATGCAACCACAGGATATGCAAAGAGGACGCCTAATTTTTATTCAAGATTCAGGGTATTAGATAGTTGAAAGGCAATAAAGAAGATTTGGCTGGGACTAGTAGAGAGAACAATATCAAACTGTAGAACTCTTTTTAATATGCTAAATAAACTTATTTCTGAATTAACAAGAGGCCTCCGGGTGATTTCACTGACTCGTAAACAGCCTTTTGGTCCGAGGCCCTCACGTCCCGTCTATACTATTCAATCCTGCCTGACTTTTTTAGGGTAACAGTTATCCTTCTGCCTTGAGGAAGGTTTCTACCGGTGGAATCAAGACCTTATTTTAATCCAGACCTTTTCAAGAATTAAAGGATGTAGGACGGGGGGGGGGGGGGGAATCCTAAACCAGCTCTCCTTTTTGGCATTTGAGATAAACAGGCGGTAATTATCAGTGTTGGGAATTTTGGATCCATCTTTCATCGGATCCTGGAGTAAGACACGGGCACAACTATCAAGCGAGGGCAGCCTGTGGTACAATGTTCACTCTTCTCCAGCTGGGAGGTAGCCATTCCTGCTCGCAACATCTGTGTTGATTCCAGAAAACCATCTATCTTGGTTTGGAAGTGAGGTCTAACGCTTCTAATGGATCTCCTTTAATTGCGCAACATTTGAAGGAAACGTCCCATCGATGGTGGCCTTTATCCTTTGCCGTCTTTGGCCTCGCGATTCCGGTCTTTCCTCTCCCGCTCCCTCCCTTCAGCGGCTCTGCCTCGGTCTTCCCTGGCCCGATGTTCCAGCTCTCTTTCGCTCTTGCCGTACCCCCCTGACGTTCGTTCCCGTTCAGATCGCCGGGACTCTCGGCTCCTCTCGTAATCTCGTTCCCCGGTCTTCCAATCCCTCGATCCTCCCCGGGACCACGCCCGCTCTCTTTTCCCCTCATTATAAAAGTCGTTTTTCATGGCAGGCAAGTTGATAGGCTTCCTAAACGGTCTGTCTCGGCCTCCGAACCGCAGCTGGCCCGATTCCTTTTTACCGCCAAAACCTCCTCCAAGCCTGCGGGGAATCCACCCTTTGAGGGTCCTTTCCAATTCAAAGTCGACAAAGATTTCCCGCTGGTCGATGATCAGCTTGTTGGCGTCGCGGTGGGCTTTGAGGAGCGCCCGTTCCTCTTTATACTCAATAAAAGCGTAGCCTTTGGAAAAACCCGTAACCAGATCCCGAACCAGGCGGATTTTCCGAATGTCTCCGTACCGGGAGAAAACTTCTTTTAACTTCTCTTCCGTGGTTTGCAGGTTGAGCCGGGCTACGAAGAGGGTCAGGTGTGGGTCTCCGGAAACGTCTTTGTTGGGGACGTAACGGGCTGACATAGCCCTCCAGACTGCCCGGTCGTGAGGCTCTTCGTCGGTGCCATCGATGCTTCCGGCTTTGAGGGGGTCGTACTCTTTAGCGATGGGCACCCACTCGTTCATGGCTGGAGGAAAATATACTTATTTAGCGTACGGCAAAAAGGCTCCGACGATCACAGCCAGGCGATCGCCGGAGCCTTTTTTTTACCTTTTTAAAGCATTTTTTTACTAGCAGCTCGGGCGAATAGGTAGTAAAAAAATGCTTTAAAAAAGTTTTTAAAAAGGCTCCAGTGATCGCGCGGCACAGCTGTAATCATCAGAGCCTTTTTAAAAAATTTTTAAAGCATTTTGAACCCCCAGTCTTTCCCTCCCTCCCTTCCTTCTTTCCTCCCCCTCTCCCCACTCCCTTCTAGCACTGATGATATTACCTACTTGGGTCATGAAACGTCTGCAAGAAAATAAGTTCAAAGAGCACCATGAACCCCCAGTCCTTCCCTTCCTCTCTTTCCCTCCTTCCTCCTTGCACACCCCACTCCCTTTAGCACTGAGGATGTGACCTAGTTGGGTCATGAAATGTCTCTGCCAAGAAAACAACCAATTTCAAAGAACACCCAGGAGTCCGCAATCCTTCCACTCCTATCCTCTGTCCCTCCCTTCCTTCCTTCCTTCCTTCCTTCCTTCCTTCCTTCCTTCCTTCTCCTTGCACACCCCACTCCCTTGTAGCACTGATAATATTACTAGTTGGGTCATGAAACGTCTGCAAGGAAATAAGTTCAAAGAGCACCATAAACCCCCAGTCCTTCCCTTCCCTCCTTCCTTCCTTCTTGCACACCCCACTCCCTTTAGCACTGATGATGTTACCTAGTTGGGTCATGAAACGTCTCTGCCAAGGAAACCACCAAGCTCAGAGAGCATCCAGGACCCCTACAATTCAACCCTGAGCTACAGATATGCTCCTTTATTGCTAACTCACAGATCTTGCAGTTGGCAATCCCCATTTCCAGCCTTCCATGCATTTTGCAGACAGAAGCCCTATCCCCCTCCCCCAGTCAAGCCTTGTACCCCCCCTGCACCCCCCAATCAATGCTTCCTCTCCTCCCCGGCCCTCCCCGCCCCCAATATGCCCCCCCCAGGACCCTCCCCCAAATTATGACTTTGCAAAAAGCAAAACAGACTCACTTTTCCCATGCAAGAATCCTGGAAGAGGGATCTAATTTCGTTTCCTCCTGGGCAGATTCGTCAACGAAGAAGAAAAAAATTCCAATAGAAGAGTGAATTTCCCCGGATTTGGCAATACGAAAGTTGCTTTCTAAATTCAGGGTCTTTTTTAAAAAAAAAAAAGCAAAAGAAAACAAATCCCACCCTTGCTAAAAAAAAGGGGGCCAACGCAATGTGGCGAATCGACCAGCGGGGAAAAGAAGACTCGTTGGCGGGTAGATTCCTCACCAGCGCCCTCTGGCGGCAGAAGCATCTCTTAGCAGGCGTTTTTGGCCCCGCCCTCGAGGCGAATGCAAAGCTGTAAAATTTAAAAAAACAACAACATACATTTAAATAGAAAAGAAGCTGAAAAACTCTCTTTATTTCTTTATCAGCAAAATATAAATTTGATATATAAATATATATTCTTCTCTTTCCGTAGGCCTTTATGTATAAATATCTTTATACTTATATCTTTATACATATATATTTATTTTTATGTATAAAGATCTTGATTTACGTAGGAAAAAACCCGGCTGAGAGAAAATTCTTTTATTCATGCCAATTACACGCCAGAGAAAAGGGACTGGCCTCAGGCCGGCTAGTAGAATTAATGCCCAAACGTCATTCCAATGGGAAACTGGTTCTATGGGCCCATTTTACAGGAGAGGAATACTGAGGCCCAGGAAAGAGAAGCAAAGGATGGCTGAGCATGAAATCTCTGTTTGCTTTTTTATTTTTGGCCAGCGGAGGAAAGCTTTGCAGGGACTGAAGGCAGGAGGGGGAAAGAGGTGTAATGCAAAACGACAGTCCTTGGAGAGCCAGCCGGCTTGAGGGGAACCAGTCCTATGGGCCCATTTTACAGGGGAGGAATACTGAGGCCTAGAGAGAGAGAAAGAGAGAGAGAGAATAAAGGCTCAGAGTGGAATATGTGTTTGCTTTTTGCTGTTGGAGGAATAAAGTTTTGCAGGGACTCAAAGCAGGAGGGGAAAAAAAGGGGTTAACGGAAAATGCCAGTCCTTGGAGAGCCAACCTCATGGGCCCATTTTACAGGGAAGGAACACCGAGGCCCAAAGGGGAGAGACCGCTCATTGCCATAAAATCTGGATGAAATGGGATCTAGATTTATTTTTTACTGGCCGGGGGAAGACTCTGCGGTGACCAAACAGCCAGGACTGGAAAATAAAACCAGGTTGTGCAATCGCTGAGCCCTCCCCTTTGTGTCTCTTGAGGGAGGGGAAGTCTGCCCCCACGCCTTCCCCACCAGCTCCATGGTTACAACCCCCCCCCACTCCTTTCGCTTTCAACCCCTCCACCCTCCTGCCTGCCTGCCTGCTGCCAACTTTTGATTGGACTCTGCAAGCTCTCAAGAGCAGTTTGGAGAGGTTTTGGCCAGGAGTTGAAACTTTGCAGAAAGAAGGAAGCTGCTCTTCTCCCATCATGTCTCAGCTGGTGCGTGGCCTCTTGCTTTGAACCTTTCCACCATGCAAGCCCAGCCGAAGCAGCGTCGTGAAGGAGAGGAGGAGGAGGACGAGGAAGAGGAAGAAGAAGAGGGAGAAGGAGGAGGAGGAGAAGGAGGAGGAGGACGCAACCACAGTGCATCAGAGGGTCCTTTTGGAAAAAGCCCCTTCCATCTCACGGCTGAAGATGTATATGACATCTCTTACATCCTGGGAAGGGAGCTGCACACCCTCAGCACCGAACCCCAGGCGGAGATCCCCACCCGGGTGGCTCGCTTGCAGTTCAAGGTGGTCAGCATTTTGGAAATGTTGGAAGCCCTGGTGAGCGAGAACCACCTGGCCGTGGAAGCCCTCAAACTGGAAAGAGACAGCTTGAAAAGGGAATTGGAGGATCTCCGGCAGAGGGTGACGTCTGGCACCGCAGGAGAGGTAAACGGGAATGGGGTGGGTGGGTGATGGAGAAGAGATGTTGGTTGACCTCTGGATCTTGGTCCTGTGGCTTCATCCATCTCAGATGCAGAGGGAGGATTAGTTAGGATGTAGGGCAGAGATGCTTAAGCTGGCCAAGTTTAAGATGGGTGGTGGCACTTCAATGCCCAGAATTCCCTGGCTTCACCAGAGCAGGGCTCTCTCTAAACTTGTCGACTTTTAAGACTTTGTGGACTTCAATTTCCAGAATTCCCTAGGATCTGGCTCCTCTAAAGCAGGGCTCTCCCATCTTAACAACTTTAAGACTTGTGGACTTCAACTCCCAGAATTCCCTAGGATCTGGCTCCTCTAGAGCAGGGCTCTCCCATCTTAACAACTTTAAGACTTGTGGACTTCAACTCCCAGAATTCCCTAGGATCTGGCTCCTCTAGAGCAGGGCTCTCCCATCTTAACAACTTTAAGACTAGTGGACTTCAACTCCCAGAATTCCTCGGCCGGCATAGACTCCTAGCTGGCTGAGGAATTCTGGGAGTTGAAGTCCAAAAGTCTTAAAATTGTCAAATTTTGGAGACCCTTGTTCTATTTCTCTAGATAACTCAGAATCAGCTGCTTGGGGCACCCTGTTTCTCTCCAAGGGAGGATCTGTTATGGCTGCTTCGGCATGGTTTGGAGGAAAACCTTGCCAGCCGTTGACATGCGTCAATCACAAGGGCGCTGGGCGGAAAGTTCCGATTTAGGAAAGGCACCCTTGCTCCAAGGAAGCCTTGTCACATGTCTGAAAGCGTCAAGGGGAAAGGAGAAGTTCTCTTAGGTTTCAACTTTCTGCCCAATAACCATAAGTTAAACTTCCCTGGTACATTTTAGCTTCTGCAGCTATCACTTTCCATTCTTTCAATTTAATTGGGGGTTGGTTTTTTTTAACCTCAAAATCTCCCTTAAGGGCGTCATGAAGTTTGCAGGTTCTTTGCTGTGTATTTCAGCCACATATCATCAGTGCAGCTTCTCCCAAAATCTTGCTGGATTTTTATTTTTTGATAGAATGCCATTTTTTTCCCCTGGCCTCTGCCATGTTTTGCATTGCCTCCCTTAGAGTTCACCGTCTGTGGTGGAACGTAGCCTGGATTCCAGGAGGGAGGGGCTGCATTCCAGAGGAGCAAGAGGCAACTCAGCTCAGATAGTTTGTGTGAGAGAAAGAGGGCAAAGACAGCTCCTGCTTAACAGTCCCCAGAGTACACAGGTAGTCTTCGACTTACGACCATTATTAGGACAAGAATCTTTGTTTCTAAACAGGACGATTGTTAAATGAGTCGTGCCTGATTTTACCACCTTTATTTACCACGGTTGTTAAGCGGATTCCTGCAGTTGTTAAGTGAACCCAGCTTCCCCCATTGCCTTTAGGAAACCAGCTGGAAAGGGGGGGGGGCAAATGGTGATCACGTGAGCCCAGGAAGGCTGCAACCTTCATAAATACCTTCCTGAATTTTGATCACGTGACCCTGAGGATACTTTAAGGGATGTAAGGATGAGAACTGGTTGTAAGTCTTTTCAGCGCCGTTGCGACTTCAATCAATCGTTAAACCAATGGTTGTATGTGGAGGACTGCCTGTTTATGCTTTAGGTCAGGGGGTCCCCAAACTTGGCAGCTTTTAAGACTTGTGGACTTCAATTCCCAGAATTCTCCAGCCAGCTTATGCTGGAAGCTATACCCGGAAGCCATAGCTGGCTGGAGAATTCTGGGAGTTGAAGTCCACAAGTTTTAAAAGCTGCCAAGTTTGAAGACCTCTGCTTTAGGTGGTAGAGTCGTCTGCTTTAGTTTGGCAAGATTCCATCTAAAGGTGAGGAAAGTTTAAACAGATCTGCTCGAAGGAATTGTCAAGTGGTCTTTCTGGGTTTTGGGGAAGCTGATCGCATCCTTCTCAAGAGCTCCGTTTCTGTTGTGGGGGTCCATTTCGCTGTTCTGTCCTCCTGCAGGTAAATCCGGGTCCCAACAAGATGATCGTGGACCTCACCGACGTCAACCGGCCCCGTTTTACGCTACAGGAGCTCAAAGACGTTCTTCAGGAACGCAACCACCTAAAAGCCCAGCTTCTCTTCACGCAGGAAGAGTTGGAATGCTACAAGAGGTACGAAAAAGTGCAAGTTTTCACAGTTTTTACGTTCATTCACAGCTGAGTCCCAATTAGTTGCAAAAAGTCCTTCGGGAGAAGTCCTACAGGATAATCACCAACCTTTATCTCCCTTGACACGCTGCCGAAGACCTACTTGGCAAAGCCACACGGAGTCCAGAATCAAACAGAGATGCCGACTGGGAACAGAATCAACAACGTTGCTTTCCTACAAAGGGCCCACGTACCTTTGCTTCTCTTTTAAGCCTTATGGGAGGGGCCAAACATCTCCAGGCCCTACTCCCGAGTTGCCCCTTTTGTTTCAACTGTTCTTGCCTTCTGGCAGCTCTGCGCATGCGTGCACTGGGAACAGGCTCCCCCCGTTCCTCTGCCTCACTGACGTCCGACTCTGGAGTCTTCGGAGGCAGCACATAACTCCCAGATGGCCCTTTCTCTGCCTCCGATGCTGAGCCCTCGTCCGAGCCCTCCCCAGACTCCAGGACTGGCCCATGTTCCTCCCCAGCCTCCTCACTGTCCAACTCTACTGCCAGCTCCGCAGGCTGCTGGCGGACCAGAACATTCTGCTAATTATTCCTCATTCTAAGGACCATTCGTATAGATCTTACCTGTTTCGATTTATTATTTGCTAGAATAATACTCTTTACAAGGGGCACCGGGGACCTTGTAAAGGGGCCATGAGATGGAAGAATAATGACCAGCAATGGTGGCTCACCCCTAGTTAACCAAACCATGGTTTACCCAATTAAACCCCTGTTGTCAGGCTGTTATCGTACGTTAAACCGTAAATGGAGAGTCTGGGTTGGCCCCACACCCTGGAATAAATGTCGGTTTGCTCTTTGTGAGTCAGCATGTTGTGCAAACCACAGCACAGCTGAGGAGGCGTTTGTGGGGGTTTGGCGTGTAAGCAGACTGCAACTAACAGCTCGTGTCGTTCTCTTTCCTGTTGCCTAGTGGTTATATTTCTCCGAAGCAGGAAAAGGAGAGTCCCACGCAAAGAGAATCGACCGTGGGCGCACCCTCCGGCCCCGCTCGACTTAAAGAGAAAAGTACAATCAAGCAATGGTGAGTAACTTAAGATTTCTGATTTGAAAGGGAGTCAACGACTGGCTAAAATCTCGCAGAAATGCCCCTCAAGCTGAATTAAAATTAAGGCCTTTAAAATAATGGGCAGATTTCAATCTAAGCCAGAGTTTTTCAACCTCTCAGGAGTTTTTAAGATGTCTGGACTTCAACTCCCAGAATTCCCCAGCCAGCCATGCTGGCTGGCTGGGGAATTCTGGGAGTTGAAGTCCACTAAGGTCGTTCTCCTTTATCACCAGTTCTCTGGAGAAGGAGGGACCAGCTAAAACCTCAGATGAGGGGCTCACAACATGAATAAAATGAAGCCAGGTTTTTTTAAGACAGCGGGGCAGGTTTGATTCCTCAGATTTCATGTTTGCTGGGGGATTCTGGGAGTTGAAGTCCACATTATCTTCAAATTGCCGGAGTTCTTAGCCAATCTCCTCTATCACCAACTCCCTGGAGACTCAATTTACCCACTCTTAAGCAAAAGTAATTTTCAATATTTGGATTGATAAAACACTCCCAAGCATTCAGTATTCGAAATATCGGCTGGTGCAGAGAATTCCTTTAAAGTGATTTTTTTTTTTACTTTTACATTTGGGTTTATCTTTAGGAATTCAGAATCTGTTCCTGCCACTCGTACATTAACGCCTTCCTTCCAATTGCAGGTTTGCCTTTAAAAAGTTACGGTGAACTGTTTCCGCGCTGGGATGTCACAACCTGGAAAAGTCGAATTTTAAAAAAAGCAGCGGTTGCAATCCTGGAAGACTGTTTTAGTGATTCGTTGCAGCTGGTAGAGGCTTCGACCTCTAGTTTTATCCCAGTGGGTTTAGGATCGTCTTCCGTTTTCTCGTTAAAGCTTTTCTAACCTGCTTGACTTCCAAATCTATGGGACTTTTACGGCGGGTTATTTTGATCATGCAACTTTGCCACGGTAAAAGTTTTACTGGAATTTTTTTTTTATTTCTGCAGCCAGCAGAATAAAGTTACGTGCGTCGGTTTCTAGAATCCTTGCAGCGATGTTTGTGAAAACACGGCTTCCCAATTTTTAGAGGCTTCGCGTCCCGGAGGAGGAAGGGTATATACAGGGAGTTCTCAACTTAGAACCATTCGTTTAGTGGCCGTTTGGAGTTACGACGGCACCGAAAAAAAGAGGCTTGTGACTGTTTTACACACTTATGACCCTTGCAGCATGTTATGTGATCAAAATTTTACCCACCTTGGAAGGGCTGAAGGCTGAATCAACCTTGAGCCAGTCAGGATTGAACTGCTGGCAGTCGGCAGAATTAGCCTGCAATACTACATTGTAACCACCGTGCCACCATGGCCTTCCTTCCTTCCTCCCTCCACACTTAGCAATAACCCTTAAGACTTATATACTGCTTCACAGTGCTTTTACAGCCCTCTCTAAGTGGTCTACAGAGCCAGCCTCTTGCTTCCCCAGCAATCTGGGTCCTCATTTTATCCACCTCGGAAGGCTGAGTCAACCTTGAGCCTGGTGAGAGTCGAACTGCCAAATTGCAGGCAGCCGGCAGTCAGCAGAGGTAGCCTGCAGTACTGCACTCTAACCACTGCGCCACCATGGCTCTCAGCATTGTGGGTTTATTGACAGAAATCATTTAAACTTGCACACGTAGCCAAATGAACCATAAAGCACAGGAATGGTAAGGCATACCAAAAGGCTACGGCGACGTATTTGTAGTAAGCCATAGTTTATCTACGGTCTGTCGTAATCGAGTTATGGAGGTTCTGTTTTGGTTTGGTAGTTCCCAAACCTAGTTCAGGCATTCTACCGGGACTATGTCAGATTGCTGTCTCAGGGACAACGGCCTGGATTCGCAGAACAGACAAACCACGATTTGAAAAAAGAAATACACTTACTCATATGTTCCTATGAACAACCGAGGCCTCCATCGCTGTCAAGTCAGACACAAAAGAAAAGCCTTTGCTTTTAATAAATAGTTCACTTTATTTATATTCTCGCAGAGAGAAATAATTTTTCTTCAGATCATTCCTTTTTCATCATTTCTTAAAAAAAAAACCTCCCACATCATCGCCCTTAGGTCCCCGATTTTTGTAGCGCCAGCAGCAGGAGATCGGAGCTTTTATTGAAAACGGTGCTCGCTCGCTCTCGCCCTGCAAGAGTGTGTGACGCTCAGCTGGGACTACATTTCCCAGGATTCCCAGCCAGGTGTGTCATCTCCATCTGTCTGGAGAGCACCAGGCGGGGTGCACAGGGAGGAATAAATGGTGAATTTCAGGCAGAAAGTAAAACTCGGAAAACATGTTTCTCGATTCCGCCTCCTGATCCTTATGCATTTCACAATTCTCTCCCGCCCATCACCACCAAAGTGCTTTATTGCAGCCTTCACCTAGCCCCCACCCCTTCCCCAGGGATGAGAGCTAAGAATTCTGGGAAATGTAGTCCCAATGCCACTCTTTCTGGGAAAAAATCCATTCCGTTCGCTCTGATCCACTTGGCCCGTTTCTACACGTCGGGGAACGCCGAGTTCGAGAAACCTCCATCCAAATAGTTTGATGCGGGAAGTGATTTCATCCTAAAATGCTTGGTTTGCTAAAAGCCTGTTTAAGGACGAGCCCCAAATTCCATTAAAAGCCCTTTCCCCCCCTCCTTCCATTCCCAAAAGGAAAGAGAGAGAGAGAGAGAGAAGGGAGCAAATACAGAGCACAGCTCAATAACTCCACTGGCTGGTTTTCCGATGTTGCGTTGCCACCCAGAGCCGACCAACGAGTTTCTCAAGCCCTACCCAGCAATCTACTTTGCAAAACTGGAGGGGGGGGTGGAAGAAGAGTTTTTGGGGTGCCAGAAAGCACCGAGGATCAAACAACGATGTTCAAACAGTTGGGCCTCTTCTCCCAGCTGAGGAAATTGCAAAAGCGAGTAGGCCGTTTAGAGCCTGTCGCCTTCCCTGGCTCCGTTCGCTTCCTTCCTCCGCTCGCCAACAGCAATTTTTTGGATGGCTCACGACAGCAAAAAAAAAAAAAGAGATAAAAATGGCAGTCAGCCCGCAACCAGATCCCTCAGTCACATGGGGTACTGGGTTCTTTGAAGGAACAAGTCGACCCTGGTCTTCGCATTGCAACCTCTGTATAGTTCCTTCCTGACGACACGTCCAGTGATTCTCAGCTGAGTTAAAACTGGTTTCCAATTTTCTTCCCCCTTTTTTTTAAAAAAGGTTGCAAACGGGCTGCTTTGAAAAGACCACAGGTTTTTGGGATTTTTTTTGGTTCTTCCAACTGCTCTCCTGAGCCACAGTTCTCCATCTCCTGTCCGTTTAGCAGAAACATGATCTTCTCTCCCCTCAGCTTTTGAGGCACAGATCACCCCAAAATCTCCAGCCCGCAAAGCGGAGGTGATAATCCTGGATAAAAGGGGCCCAAATCCCTCTAAGGAAAGCTAGACGGTCCTTCAAATGTTGTCAGCTTTGACCGGTGCCTGGCTAAGAAAAGTGGGGGGGAAACCAGGCTTCCTTCACAAAATTCATTCTTCGCCCTTTCTTGAACAGGCCCCATCATCATCTTCGATCAAGTTTCAAGATTTAAGTGTTGCATTTGTAAAATATATATGTATATATATCTGTCGAGTGCAGAAATCCGAATGCTTCAGAGATTTCCATGCAGACGGGAAGAACGAATCGAAGCAGGGAACTCTGCGAAGCCGAAGGAAGGAGAGAGAAGAAGAAAGAAGAGAAGAAGACGGATGGATGGATGGAAGGAAGGAAGACGAGGAGAAGGAGGAGGATGGGAGGAAGATGAGAAGAATGGAAGGATAAGTATGGGGGGGATGAGAAGGAGAAAAAGAATAGGAAGAGAAGGAAGAAAAATAGAAATAACAATAATAAAATCTGTTCAGGTGAAGACTCCATCGTCCCTGCTGGCCCTCCAGCTAGTCACAAAGGAGACCTTTTGGAGGTAACCTTCCTTAAGAGCTGCCAATAAATCCTCTTTAAGGAAAACCCAATGCTTACTCTCGTGCAAGGGATGCCCTTTAGTGTTTCAACCAGGGATGGGCCTCCAAAGAAGCTTTGCTCCGGTCCCCATAATCATACAGCAACTCCTCGCCAGCTTTGATGTCCCGGGAGGCCACCAGGATGAGATGGGGGACGCCACTGATGTCGTGGAGCTTCGTCTGACAGTTCCCACACTTGCTGTGATTGACCAAACGTCCCAGGCGGTTTGTCTCTTTCGTGGCATCGACGCTAAGAGGTAGATTTCAAGGGAAGAGAGAGAAAAAAACCACAGGAAGGCCTGATTTCTCTAGCCCAATCATGGATAGCAATTTACAAAAACCCTTAAAAGAGGTATTTTAAGTAGAAACAAACCCAGGTTGCTATGGTGCTGGCAAGCCGTTTGAATTTTTTTAAAAATAAGAACGCCACTGTTCTAAACCAGGTTGAAGATGGGTGGACTTCAACTCCCAGAATTCCCCAGCCAGCACATCATCTGAGCGCCAGCAACCATAGAGTCTGGGCCCTAGAGAAGCCAGACCCTAAGGAATTCTGGGAGTTTAAATCCCCGCTTCTTAAAAGTTGAAGTCCACCCATCTTCTCAGCGCCAACAACCATAGAGTCTGGGCTCTAGAGAAGCCAGACCCCGGGGATTCCTGGGAGTTGAAGTCCACCCATCTTCGAGTTTGCGAGGTTGAGAAATACTGTTGTAAACCGTGGTTTGTTGATTGTAACGCAACGGACTAAATCTGCATGACACGTCAGACTGTTGAAACTCTGGTTTCAAAACATGAGCTATAGTCTGCCTTGGTTGCTTCTCTTGCTCTTATTTACTTCTTTTATTAGTGTTATTTTCTCATTTTAAGAGGGGAAATTGGTTTTCGGAGGAGGATAGGAAGGAAGGAAGGAGGGAGGAAGGAGGACTCTTACCAGAAAGTCTTACTCAAGTATTGGAAATAGTACATATAACAGCCCGTGGATGGGTCCTGGGCGTAAGCCGCTTCTCGTTTCTTTGCGTCCGTAATTTCAATGAGGTCTCCATGATATTCGACCACAAATTCACCCCTGTTAAAATGCCTGGTTGCAATGACGCCCCGGCCTTTGCCGTCAATAAAATCGATCTGCGGAAGACAGCAAAAGAAATTATTCATTAAGGGAAACCTTTTTTTCCCCCGGCCAGTTCCTTGAACTTTGTTCAAAAAGGCGAAAACCGGTTTGTAAACGTTCTCATTCAGAGGTGGGTTTCAGCAGCTTCTGACCAGTTCTGGAGAACCGGCAGCGAAAATTTTGAGTAGTTCGGAGAACCGGTAGTAAAAATTCTGACTGGCCCCGTCCCCCATCTATTCTCTGCCTCCTGAGTCCTAGCTGATAGAGAGGAAATGGGGATTTTGCAGTATCCTTCCCCTGGAGTAAGGAGGGAATGGAGATTTTACAGTATCCTTCCCTTGCCACGCCCACCAAGCCATGCCACGCCCACAGAACCGGTAGTAAAAAATTTTTGAAACCCACCACTGTCCTAGTTCCACCTAAAAATAGGCTGCATTTTATTTCCGAATTTCAATTGCAGTAGCCTTGCTTTTAACTGCTTTTTATGATATTTATAACACAGCTTTTAAGTTTTTACACGTCTCTTTGCACATGGCCCGTTGGTAGTCCGGGCGCGAGGTGGGCGATTCCTAAATGCGATTTATGAAATTATAAATTTACCTTCATCCCATCTTCTTTCCCACTCTTGATTAACTCATCTATCCGTTTCTTCTCCTCCGTCTACGAAATACAAGACAAGGCAGGGAGTTACTGCTACAATTTGCCAGACTGTCGGTATTTAAGGCTGCCCAAGGTTGTAGAAATCACCTAGTCGTGCCTAGTTTGGGTAATCCTAAATCCAACTTTAGCCATGAAAGCTGGCTGGGTGATGTTGGGCCAATCACCAGGAGATGGTGAGTTCTAATCTTGCCTTAGAAACGAAAGAAGGCTGGGTGACTCTCTCAGACCAACCCGCCTTACAGGATTGTTGTTCGAGAGAACCCAACGTTATTGGAAGGAACTCTACAAGTCGCTTTCTTTCTTTCTTTGTTTTGTTGTTGTTGTTGTTGTTGTTGTTTTTTTATTTGATTTATATGCCGCCCTTCTCCGGAGACTCAGGGCGGCTTACAGTGCGTTAAGCAATAGCCTTCATCCTTTTGTATATTTTATACAAAGTCAGCTCATTGCCCCCACAAACTGGGTCCTCAATTTACCTACCTTAGAAAGGATGGAAGGCTGAGTCAACCTTGAGCCTGGCAAGATTCGAACTTACTTTAATTGCAGACAGCTGGTGTTAAATTACAGTGCCTTTGTCTGCAGAGCTATCCAGGCTCAAAAAACATTTCAGAGAAACCTCTCTTCTTTTAAAAATCCTTGGCTATTCCTTTATCACCGAGGGCAAAGTTGGACTGGGGGGGCAATTTGGGAATTTGTATCGTTCTTTGGTAGACCTGAAAAGGAAAACGTTAGTTAGTAGTAAGAATGAAGGTGCAAAACAGATCATACCTGTAATTCTTTTTTATTCTTTCTGGAACTTCTTCTAACCGGATAATAGTCTGTTACCTTTCGGTTTGGGGGTGTTTTCCCTTGGCCTCTGAGACGGAAAAACAGGTCAACGTGAAAAGACCGGGGCTTTTTCGTTGCCTCCGGACGCTCCCAAAAATTCAGAATTGAGTTACCCAAAGCTTCCCACCCACCTCTTGAAACGTTGGACTCACTTCCTTCGGGATGCAGGTTTTTTGCCTCCCTTGTTCGGGGCCTGTTTTTGGCTGGGGACCACGCCTGATTTGGCTGGCGGGAGTTTCTGAGTTTCTGTCGGTTCGGGATTCGGGCTGGAAGGAGACGCTGGAGATTCACATTCGGTGGCTTTGCAGGTGTGGCTGTCGGATTTTGCAACGCTGGAGGTCGAGTCACCCACCGGTACTTGGTCTGGCATTTGCGGGCGAAAAAGGAAGAGGAAAACTAGAGGAAGAGATCTTACGGTTCTTTTTCCCTTCGCACCTCAGAAAATTAGAAAGTACATCGGGGTGCCTGGCTAACTCCCAGGAGGGAAAATTTATTCTTACCTTCCAGTTTTTGGCAAGTTTCAAGTTTGCAGATTTGGCCTTTCGTCTCGGGGGGCGTGGTGGAGTTTTCCTCTTGAAGCGGGGGCCGAGAGGTGGGAATTTTACTGGGATTCACGTAGCTGTAGATTTTGGCTTGACAAGTGAAGATGTTCTCCTAAGAGGGAGAGATTGGAAAAATACAGACCTTGTTCACCGTTGTCGGCTTTAGCTGAATTTGCTGAATAATAATCTACCAGAGATTAAGTTCCTACAGTGGGTTGAGCCACAGAGCGTAGATTAAATCCAAACAATACCCTAAACCAGAGGTCTCCAACCTTGGCGACTTTAAGACTTGTGAACTCTCAAGAGTTCCTCAGCCAGCAAATTCTGGGAGTTGAAGTCCACAAGTCTTCTGGGAGTTGAAGTCCAACTGCTCTAAACCACTGTTTCTCAACCTCTGCATCTTTAAGAGGCACGGGCTTCAACTCCCAGAATTCCTTACGGCTGGAGAATTCTGGGAGTTCAAATCCGTTTTCCTTTGGAATTCTGGGAATGCGCAATGTTAGAGAAGTTCAAACATACCCTCCGAAAGATTTAACAATTAGAAAGAGATTAGATTGCGCCGAGATGGATAAAATGACATTGGAACTGAAAAGGACTGATGGATTCGGACTTTTACGTAATATGGGAGAAACGGTATAATTGGATCGGAGATAGGAAAAAAAGGGAAGAAATAACAGATAGTAGATTTTGTAAAATCATACGGAGCAGTGTTTCTCAACCTTGGAAGCTTGAAGAAGGGTGGACTTCAACTCCGAAGTCCACCAATCTTCAAGCTACCAAGGTTGAGAAACACTGATATAGAGTATCGGAGAACATTAGTGTGATGATATGTAAAGGGTCACAGCCACGCACAAGAGTTGAATAAGAATTGTTTAACTTTCTTTCTTTCATTTATATACTGCCCTATTCCCGAAGGACTCAGCCATAATAACACAAATATAATATAAAATTTAAAAAAAACAAGTTAAAAGACATATTAAAGTAGATTTGGCCCACTAATTAAAACACTGTTCAAACCCAATTAAAAAATACAGAATGCCAATATAGCCTAAATACAGAATATAATAGGCATAAATACAGAATATAATAGGCATAAATGCAGAATATAACAGGCATAAATGCAGAATATAATAGGCACAAATACAGAACAGGCATAAATGCAGAATATAGCAAATATAATAGGCATAAATGCAGAATATAATAGGCATAAATGCAGAATATAACAGGCATAAATGCAGAATATAGCAAATATAATAGGCATAAATGCAGAATATAATAGGCATAAATGCAGAACATAATAGGCATAAATGCAGAATATAACAGGCATAAATGCAGAATATAATAGGCACAAATACAGAACAGGCGTAAATGCAGAATATAGCAAATATAATAGGCATAAATGCAGAATATAATTTATTTATTTTATATTGGATTTCTATACCGCCCTTCTCCCTAAGGACTCAGGGCGGTGTACAGCCAGATTAAAAAAACATGCAGAACAAATATTAAAAACAATTAAAAGATATATAAATTTGGCCCAATTAAAACTCATTTACCAATTAAAAACGTTTAAAACATTTAAAAACAGTTAAAAATTTCATCTTAAGCCAGCCCGGCTTGTTTAAATAAATGGGTTTTAAGGGCGCGACGGAAGGCACTGAGGTCTTGGATTCTCCTTATCTCTGGGGGGAGCTGATTCCAGAGGGTGGGTGCCCCCACAGAGAAGGCCCTCCCCCTGGGGGTCACCAGCCTGCATTGTTTGGCTGATGGCACCCCGAGGAGGCCCTCTCTGTGGGAGCGCACGGGTCGCTGGGAGGTCGTCGGTAGCAGCAGGCGGTCTCGCAGATAGCTAGGCCCTATGCCATGGAGCGCTTTAAAGGTGATAACCAACACCTTGAAGCGCACCCGGAAGACAACTGGGAGCCAGTGCAGCTCGCGCAGGAGCGGTGTTACATGGGAGCGCCATGCTGCTCCCGTCACTACCCGCGCTGCTGCGTTCTGGACCAGCTGGAGCCTCCGGGTGCTCCTCAAGGGGAGCCCCATGTAGAGAGCGTTGCAGTAGTCAAGGCGAGAGGTGACGAGGGCATGAGTGACTGTGCACAGGGAATCCCGATCAAGAAAGGGCCGCAACTGGCGAATCAGGCGAACCTGACAAAAGGTCCCCCTGGTTACAGCCGTCAGATGATCCTCCAAGGACAGCTGCATATCCAGGAGGACTCCCAGATTGCGAGCCCTCTCTGTGGGGGCCAATGACTCGCCCCCAATAGTCAGTGATGGAGTCAACTGACTATATCGGGATGCCGGGAGCCACAGCCACTCAGTCTTGGAAGGGTTGAGCTTGAGCCTGTTCCTCCCCATCCAGACCCGTACAGCCTCCAGGCACTGGGACATCACTTCAAGGGCATCGTTGGGGTGGCCTGGGGTGGAGATGTACAGCTGGGTGTCATCAGCGTACTGGTGGTATCTCACCCCAAAGCCACGGATGATCTCACCCAGCGGCTTCACATAAATGTTGAACAGAAGGGGCGAGAGGACCGATCCCTGCGGCACTCCACAAATGAGAGGCCTCGAGGTCGACCTCTGCCCCCCTGCCAACACAAACTGCGACCGGTCGGAGAGAAAGGAGGAGAACCACCGCAACACGGTGCCTCCCACCCCCAACTCTTCCAGCCGGTGCAGCATGATACCATGGTCGATGGTATCAAAAGCCGCTGAGAGGTCTAACAGGACCAGAACAGAGGAACAACCCCTGTCCCGAGCCCTCCAGAGATCATCAACCAACGCGACCAATGCCGTTTCTGTGCTGTGCCCAGACCTGAAACCCGACTGGAACGGATCTAGATAAGATGTTTCCTCCAGGAATTGCGGAAACTGTCGTGCGACCACACTCTCAACAACCTTTGCCATAAAGCGAAGGTTGGAGACAGGACGATAGTTGGCCAATATTGCCGGATCCAGGGACGGCTTCTTGAGGAGAGGCCTCACCACCGCCTCTTTCAAGGCGGTGGGGAAGTAACCCTCACTCAACGAAGCGTTGATAACACCCTGGAGCCAGCCTCGTGTAACCTCCCGGGAAGCCAGTACCAACCAGGAGGGACACGGGTCCAGTAAACATGTGGCCGCACTAAGTCTCCCCAAAATCCTGTCCACATCATCAGGAGTCACAGCATCAAACTCCTCCCAGATAACATTCTCAAGACTATTCCTCGTCACCCTGCCCTGATCTACCCAGTCAGAGTCCAAATCCCCCCGGATCTGGGCGATTTTGTCATACAGGTATTGTCCGAAATCCTCCGCCCTGCCTTCTAAGGGATCCTCCCGCACTCCTGGATGGAGCAGGGCGCGGGTCACCCTAAACAGGGCAGCCGGACGATTCCCTGATGACGCAATAGAGGCGGAAAAGTAGTTAGACTTTGCCGTCTCTATCGCCACTAGGTAGGCCTTAATATGCGACCTTACCAGTGTTCGATCAGATTCAGCGAGACTGGCCCTCCAACCGCTCTCCAGGCGTCTTTTCCGGCGCTTCATTTCCCTCAGCTCCTCAGTAAACCAAGGAGCCGCACGGGATCGGCATCGGGTCAGAGGCCGCAAAGGCACAACTCGGTCCAAGGCCCCACCAGCCGCCCGATCCCAGGCGGCTACCAGGTCCTCGGCCGAGTCATGTGCTAGATCCTCAGGAAATGGCCCAAGCTCCGTCTGGAACCTATCAGGATCCATCAGGCGCCTGGGGCGGATCCATCTAATTGGATCCACCTCCCTGCGGCGAGGGGTCGCGGTTCGAAGATCTAGGCGAAGGAGTGAGTGGTCAGACCATGACAAGGGTTCCATGTCTATATCCCCTATAACAAGACCACTCAACCACTGGCCAGAGACAAAAATCAGATCCAGAGTGTGACCTCCCCTGTGAGTAGGGCCATGAACTAACTGGGTCAGGTCCATGGCCGTCATGGAAGCCATGAACTCCCGAGCCACCTCAGACGTTTCACCGACGGATGGCAAGTTGAAATCACCCATGACTAAAGCCTGGGTGTATCTACTGCCACCGTGGCTATCACGTCGAGTAGCTCAGGTAGGGCTGTTGCCACGCGGCAGGGAGCCAGGTACGTAAGCAACAAGCCCATCTGAACCCCACGGCCCCACCTCACAAGGAGGGACTCACATCCGGCTATCTGAGGCACAGTGGTCTCCCTCGGACCCAGATCCTCGTTAATAATAACCGCCACCCCCCCGCCCCTCCCCTGAGCCCTCGGCTGATGGAATGCTCTGAAGCCTGGTGGGCACATTTCAACCAGAGGGACGCCACCCTCCGGGCCCAACCAGGTCTCCGTAATACCCGCCAGGTCCGCTCCTCCCTCTTGTATAAGATCGTGAATGAGGGGGGCCTTATTGACCACGGACCTGGCATTGCACAGCATCAGCCGAAGGCCCAGCTCCTGAGTATCTAAGCCACCTAGTATCCGAGCAGAGCCTTTAATAGGCATAAATGCAGAATATAACAGGCATAAATGCAGAATATAGCAAATATAATAGGCATAAATACAGAATATAGTCAAAATGTGTTTCCTGGAGAGAGAGAGAGAGAGAGAGAGAGAGAAGGGAAGGGGGACCCATCCTCCTGCCTGCCCAACCGCCCACCCACCCACCAGCAAGGCTGTCCCTCCCTCCCTCCCCCTCCCAAACCCCAGTGCTGGACTACAAAGCCCATCCTCCCCAGCCAGGAGGGAACTCCTAAGCTCGCCTGTTGCAAGAGCTGCCTTTTCTCTTGGCTGGCTCCTTTCTTCCCATTTCTCTCCGGCGGAGCAAAGGAGGCGGTGGGTGGGTGGGTAGGGAGAGAAAGTGGGGGGTGGGGGGGCTCTGCAGGGCAGAGGGGGGGGGTGAGTGGGTGGGAGGGAAGCGGCTAAGGACCCCCCACTCCCTTTGCCACCCACCCAACCCACCCAGCCAGGGCCCGATCCCGCCGTGCGCCCCTGGAGAGCGGGCCCTTCCCCAGCTTTGCGCTGCGCCCTGGGCGCACGGCGGGCGCTTTTGCCACCTCCTGGCCGGGGAGGCGAGGGCGATCTGGGCTTACCCCGTTCATCCTGAGCCGGGCCGGCTCCCGCTTGTCTCCGCCGGGGCCCTGGTCCGCCGCCTCCGCCCTCCCCGGCTTGGGCTGGGGCATCTTCCGCCGGCCTGCGCAGGGCGAGAGAGAGAAGCGGCCGCTGCCCCGCGCGCTCCTGGCCCGGCGGGCACAGCTGGCAGAGCGGCGGCAGGAGGAGGAGGAGGAGGAGCCGCCGCCCGCCCCGAGCTTCTGGAAAGGGCTGCAGCAGGGGAGGCGCGTCCCGGACACCCGGCGGGCAGGTCGGCCCCGCGGCGCCTGGTCGCCTAGCTCCGTTCTCCGAGCTGGAACGGATCCCGCCGGGAGATCCCGCTGCGGCAGAGCTGGCCGGTCCTCCAAGGGGGGCGGGCAGGGGGGATCCTCGGCTGTTTGCAAGGGGGGAGACAAGGAACTCCGGTGGCTTCTCTTTCCTTTCCTTTTCCTTTTCCTTTCTCTTTCTCTTTCTCTTTCTCTTTCCTATCTATCTATCTATCTATCTATCTATCTATCTATCTATCTATCTATCTATCTATCGCTCTCTCTCTCTCCCTCTATCTATCTATCCATCCATCCCTCTCCCTCCCTCTCTCCATCTATCTATCTATCTATCTATCTATCTATCTATCTATCTATCTATCTATCCCTCTATCCATCCATCCCTCTATCCCTCCCTCCCTCCCTCCCTCCATCTATCTATCTACCTACCTATGTATCTACCTATCTACCTATGTATGTATATATGTATGTATATATGTATGTATGTATGTATGTATGTATGTATGTATCTATCTATCTATCTATCTATCTATCTATCTATCTATCTATCTAATCCATCTATCCATCCATCCATCCATCCATCCATCCATCTCTCTCCCTTCCTCTATCTATATCTCTATCCCTCTATCCATCCCTCTCCCTCCTTCCCTCTCTCTCTCTCTCTCTCTCTCTCTCTCTATCTATCTATAACCGCTATCTATCGCTCTATCGCTCTATCTATCCATCCATCCCTCTCCCTCCCTCCATCTATCTACCTACCTATGAATCTACCTATCTACCTATCTATGTATCTATCTATCTAATCCATCTATCTATCCCTCTATCTATCCATCCATCTCTCTCTCCCTCCCTCCCTCTATGTAACTACCTATGTATCTACCTATCTACCTATGTATGTATCTCTCTCTCTCTCTCTCCCTCCCTCCTTCTCTCTATCTATCCCTCTATCTGTCTGTCTGTCTTTCATCTATCATCCATCACTAGGGAAAGGAGACCACAAGGAAATCTTAATCTTAAATTTTAAGACAAAACCCTAGCATGAAAAGTCCCGGAAGAAAGCAAAGAGAAAAACAAAATGGGCGTGGCTTGCCACAGAAACCACCCAATCGCTAAGAGTTGAGTCTTTCCATCTTTTGCACAAATTCACACGTTTAGTCAGAATCCCCGTCTTGTTCAATAGGCCTCGTTCGCAAGACGGGTGGATTTCCACTTCCCAGGATTCCCCATAGTTGGCTGGGGCATTCTGGGAGTTGAAGTCCACCCCTCTTCAAGGGGGCCAAGGTTGAGAAACCCCAGAGAAGGCGATTAGAGAGGTTTCTGCACCAAACCTTCCAACCCACCCAACTCTCCATTCAGGACAGGGGTGGGCAACTATGGGTCCTTTCCCACCTGCGGACTTCAACTCCCAGAATCGATTGCAGAAAATATGACTTCGGCAACAGAGTTTTCAATGCCTGGTATGCACTACCTGACTCTCTGGTTTCTTCCCCAAACCCCCAAAACTTTAACCTTAGACCCGTGATGGAGAACCTATGGCAAGTGTAACCATATCAGTGGGCATGCGAGCTCAGCTCCGGCTCGCGCACTGGCCAGCTGATTTTCGGGCCATCAGAAGTAGGGAAACAGGCCATTTCTGGCCTCCGGAGAGCCTCCGAAGGGGTGGGGAAGGCTGTTTTAGCCCTCCCCAGACTCATAGAGAGGATCTGGAGCCAGGTGAGACAGAGAAACGGGCCTACCGGGCCATCGTGTGCCAGGAGCGGAGGGTCGCACGCGCACGACGCATAGAATTATGGGTGTGGGCACGCGTGCACGCGAATCCCCCCCCCGGCACGTGACGGCAAAAAGGTTAGCCATCACTGCCTTAAGACTGTCTGCTGTTGACCTCACCCCATTCCTAAGAGGTCTGTAAGGGGCACGCATAACCGCAACAGCGTGCCTTCTGGACCTGTTCTAATGTTCCTTTTTACTCTTTTACCTTTTTCATGTATTCGAATTACGTTTATACTTTTACCTGCTATCTTTTATTTTATATAGATAGATAGATAGATAGATAGATAGATAGATGTCTTTTTCTTTTTCGTAGGCTTTTGTGTGCATATTCTTTCTAGCCAGGTTTTACCTACATAAGCTAAGATGTTCTACAGCCCTGGTTATATATATATATATTATTTTATTTTATTTGTCAAGTGTGTGTGTGTGTGTGTGTGTGTACACACACACACACACACACACACACACACACACACACACTTGACAAATAAAATAAAATAAAATAAAATAAATAAATGACCTGGCTCATTCTTGGACACATTCCTAGCTCAGGAATTCTGGGAGTTAAAAGCCCGCAGATCTTAAAGGGGCCATCCCTTTAAGTCAGTGTTTCTCAACCTTGGAAGCTTGAAGATGGGCGGACCTCAACTCCCAGAATCCCCCAGCCAGCGCTGCTGGCTGGGGGATTCTGGGAGTTGAAGTCCACCCATCTTCAAGCTTCCAAGGTTGAGAAACACTGCTTTAAACTCCAAGCTTGGACTACAAGTCCTCATCATCCTCATCTCCCGTCACCCCTCCATCGCGAGACCCTTGCTCCCAGCCCCCTCCCCACCCATCAGGAGCCCCCCCAACCCATCATCCCCCCCCCACCTCCTTTTGCATTACCTTTCGCCATGGCTCCAACCTGCCAAAGGGGTCCTTTCCTCCTTTGACAGCCCAGCAAAGAAGGAGGGAAGCGCTTCTTCCTCGAGGATCCCCCTCCCCAAAGTCCCCTCCCCAAGACTTTTCTCAAGGGGGGGGAAAGACCCCTAGCCCCCCCCCTCGGCCTGCCACTCAAGCCCCTCCGAGCTCCGGATTGGGCGGCTGGGAAGGCGCTTTCCCGGTTTCCAACTCAGCAGTCCGAGCAGGGAAAAAAAAAAAAAAGAGTTTGAAATGAGCTTGCCGGGCGCTGATTGGACGGCGCGGAGGCGAGGCGGCGCCTGATTGGAGGAGGCGCAGCGCGGCGCCTGATTGGAGGAGGCGCGCCGCGGCTTCTTCCGCCTTTTGGGGAAAGGGAGCCACGTGGGTGAAAGCGGCGGATGATTGTTTCTCGCCTCTCCGGTCTCCGAGGCGGCCGGTTGTGGGAATCGGCTCATTCCTGGACACGTGTCGACAGCTGGGAAGGGCAGGCCGGTTTTCCCCGCAGGAGATCACGGCTCCAATCTTTGCCGCAGCCCCGAATTTTAAGTCAACGGCGGCATGTCGGCTAGAAGAGAGTCCCGGATGATGCGGAACGTGGGAATCCGATCGCGGAGGCGGCAGCTTGCAGCGCTCCCTGCGGTTTTGGCTTCGCTCTCGAAGGATAAAAGGCGTTTCATTCATTCTTTTAGCATCAGGGCGGGTTGTCGGTCCACCGCCGGTGGCGTTTTTAATCTTGCAAACGTAGGACGCTCCAAACCCATCAATAAATAAATGGGAGCCTGGAATAAGACACTCAGTAGGGCATTGGCTCTTTTATTTGGAGACCTTGATGGGTAAAGGTTTATAGGCCCCTCCAATAATTGCTATTTTAAGCATCACGTTTTTCCTTTTTTTTCCCCCCTTCCTTCCTTCCCCAACACAAAAAAGGAAAATAAAATAAATACTGGAAATTCAGCCTCAAAAAAAAATACCAGCAACGGTGCTATGGTATCCAAACCGCAGCTGGCTTTACTGCGCCTGCGCAGTGCGCTCTAGCGGGCAGTTGGCCTGGTGCCAATGACGTCCCGTCGCAGGACTTTCTTTTTTTTTTCCCGTCATGCACCAAGCGGCTCTCGCGATCCGAGGGAGGACGTCACGCCCCGTTCCTCCTTTGCGTGGCGACGTACGGCGCCGCCATCTTGGGGAACAGGAGGAGGGGGGTCACGTGACTCCCAACCGTCGTCTCCTCGACCTCCTCTTTGCCCCTCCCAACGAAGAGGAAAAAAAAAAAAAGACGGGCCTAGATCAACTTTTCGAGCCTGGAAGCGCGACCGCCGTCGAAGAACTGCTGCCACCTGCGAGGGGAACGAAGCGACCACGGAAATCCGACCTCGCGGGGCCTTTCCGCGATGAGGCGCTGGAGAACATGCGCGCCTCCATCTTTTTTTTTTTTTTACTCCTCCTTTTTTTTTTTTTTTACTCCTTTCCCCCCCCTCCCTTTCTTCAGGAACCAGCCTCGGCGCTCCGTCACGTGACCCGGCCGGCGAGACCACCTGACCTCCGGAGGGAGGAAGGGAAGAAGTGAGCAGCGTCTTTTTTTTTTTTTTTTCTTCGTCGCGCTTGCGCACTGCGGCCTTTTCCGCCTGGAGGGAGGGGAAAGAAAGCCGCGCGACGGTCACGTGGGGGCGGCCTTGGTTCGCCCGGCAACAGGAGAGAGAAAAGCGCGTCCCTCGCCTCGCGGCGGTCACGTCGGGGGCGTGGCCGCCGTCAACGCCGCCCTTCCGCGCAGGCGCACCTCCTCCTTTTGGCCTTTTTTTTTTTTTTTCAATCCCCCTCCCCGGCTCCCCCCCTCCCCTCTCCGCCTGAGGGAGGGCGCGAGCGAGCGGAGGGCGCGCGGGCCAAGATGGCGGCGTCGAGTTAGAAAGCGGCGGACGGCGCGACGGCTGCTGAGGCGACGGCCGCGGGGAGGACGCAGCGGCGGCGGCGAGGAGGAGGAGGGCGGCGGAAGAAGAAGAAGCGGAGGAGGAGGAGGAAGGGAAACGGCGGCCGGGAACCTTCCCGACGGGGCCTTCCCGACGCGGCCAGAGTGAGTCTCTTTTTCCACCACCCCCCCTCCTTCCCTCAGCCCGCTTGCCCGGCTTCGCGGTCCGAGTCGCTGCCGCCTGAGGAGAAGAGCCAAGGCTCTTAAGCGGGCGAGGCGATGCATGACGAAGGGCTCCGAGGCGGGGTCCGCATTAGGCCCGGGGACGCCGGGAAGGGGCTTATTCTCCTCAGAAAGCGGGTGGTTTTTTTTTTTTTTTAATAAACCCCCTTCCCGGCAGCTTTCTGCATGGGTCCGTCCCGCCGGGAGGGTCCCCTGGAAAGAGAAAGAAAGAGAAAGGCAGCCTGGCTTGGAAGCCTTGGGGAGAGAGAGAGACCCTCCTGCCCCCCGCCATAGAAATTGTCTTTCCACACAGAGAAATACACGCACAGTTTAATATTATATATTATGTGAGTGTTTGTATTTTGACTGTTTAAGAAAGAGAAAAAGGCAGCCTTGTAGGGGAGACCCGGTCCCTAATAGAAATGCTATCTATCCACACATATATATACAGATAGTTTAATATTATATATTAAATAGTGTCTGTGTGTGTCTGGGTGTTTTGACTGTTTAAGAAAGAGGCAACCTTGCTTGGAAGCCTTGGGGGAGAGAGAGAGAGAGACCCTCCTGCCCCCCCCCCCATAGAAATAGTCTTTCCACACACAGAAATACACGTACAGTTTAATATTATATATTAAATTATGTATATGTGTGTTGTATGTGTATTTTGACTGTTTAAGAAAGAGAAAAAGGCAGCCTTGTAGGGGAGACCCGGCCTATAATAGAAATGCTATCTATCCACACACATATATACAGATAGTTTAATATTATATATTAAATAGTGTCTGTGTGTGTCTGTGTTTTGACTGTTTAAGAAAGAGGCAACCTTGCTTGGAAGCCTTGGGGGAGAGAAAGACCCTCCTGCCCCCCCCCATAGAAATTGTCTAACCACACACATATATACACGTACAGTTTAATATTATATATTAAATTATATATGTGTGTGCTGTGTGTGTATTTTGACTGTTTAAGAAAGGGAAAAAGGCAGTCTTGTAGGGGAGACAACCCCCCCTAATAGAAATGCTATCTATCCACACATATACATAGATAGTTTAATATTATATATTAAATAGTGTGTGTCTGTGTGTTTTGACTGTTTAAGAAAGAGGCAACCTTGCTTGGAAGCTTTTGCAGAAAGACCCTTGGTCCCTAAGAGAAATTCTGTCTCTATCCATGCACATAAATACACATACAGTTTAATATTATATATTATGTATGTGTGTGTATTTTGACTGTTTAAGAAAAAGGCAGCCGTGTAGAGAAGACAACCCCCCTAATAGAAATGCTATCTATCCACACATATATACACATAGTTTAATGTTATATGTTAAATAGTGTCTGTGTGTGTTTTGACTGTTTAAGAAAGAGGCAACCTTGTTTGGAAGCTTTTGCGGAGAGACCTCTGGCCCCTAAGAGAAATTCTGTCTCTATCTACGCACATATACACATGCACAGTTTAATATTATATATTAAATTATGTGTGTGTATGTGTGTGTATTTTGACTGTTTAAGAAAGAGAAAAAGGCAGCCATGTGGGGAGACATTCCCCCCAGCCATGGAATTTTATCTATCCACACGTATATAGAAATTTTATCTATCCACACATGTATAGAAATGTATCTATCCACACATATATGTACACATAGTTTAATATTATATATTAAATTATGTATATGTGGGTTGGGCGTGTATATTTTGACTGTTTGAGACAGAGGTCTTCAAACCTAGCAGCTTTAAGACTTGTGGACTTCAACTCCCAGAATTCTCCAGCCAGCTATGCTAAGCTACGCTGGCTGGAGAATTCTGGAGTTGAAGTCCATAAGTCTTAAAGCTGCCAAGTTTGGGGACCCCTGGTTTAAGAAAGAAAGAGGCAGCCTTGCTTGGAAGCGGGGGGGGGGGGGAGGGAGGAGAGCCCACCTGTCCCCTATTGACATACAATAGAAAAATGTATCTCTCTCTCCATCTATCCACACAGGTACAGTTTAATGTTATATATTAAATAGTGTATATATATGTGTGTGTGTGTGTGCATATGCATATGCATGTATGTATATGTGTGTGTCTTTGTGTGTCTTGACAGTTTAAGAAATGGAAAAAGGAGGCTTGTTTTGGAGCCTTCAGGGGAGAGTAGGGGGATAGGAATAAGGGGTGGGAGCCCACCCTCCCCTCCCCTCCCCTCCCGGCTCCCATTGACATTTCATATATATATATATATATATATATATATATATATATATATATATATATATATACATATATACATACACCCACACAGTATGTGTATATACATATAAACACACAAATGCTGTATATAATACAGCATGTGTATATGTGGTTATGTGTGTGTTTCTATATAAATTTCTGCATATATATATGCTCATGCTATATATAAATTTAATTATAAAAAAATAAAAAATAAATATAATACAGTGATTTACATTGTAGTGCATGTATGTGTGTGTGTGTGTGTGTGTATTGGCAATTTAAGGTCAAAGGTGCCTGTGGACTCCAGCACAAGGGGGTCCAGAGGATCATAGTATGCACGCAGGGTGGCCCCTCCGCAGCCCTGGGAAACTTTGCCTTCGGTCCGCAATTGCAGGGTGTCCTTCTTCTCCCAGCCCTTGTTTTCCTGCCTTTTTTGTTCCCAGATGTGCTGGGTGGAAAGACTGGAGCCTGGAGCCATCCCCTCTTGATTGGGGAAGGCTGGAAAGCATGGAGTCCCCCCTTTTTTTGCTAAACAAGGGGAGGGGGCCGCAGTTTGTTCCTCCTGGCTGGCTCAAGAGAAACGACTATTGTTTCCAGGTCACTCTCTATTGGTTACCCTTCTCCAGCCCTGGAGGATCTATCTGGTTGCTGCTGCTAACAGGATTCATTCAGGTTGATCTATGGGGCAAATGTGGGGTCTGAGTGTTCACTTAGATCCAGCCCTATCCGGAAGTTTATGTTCTAACACGTGGCTGGGAAGGCCACCTAGGGAGATTTATAAGGTTTATTTTCTCTTTTACTATGCCCTCTTGCACAGAAGAGAGTCTTCAAGTCTCTGTGACATTATTCGGGATTATCGTTGATTAGATTTTACATCCTGACAAGGACAGTTGAGAAGATCTCAGGCAAAGAAACTGCCTGGTTGACTGTATGCTCATTAAACTCTTTCCTCCAGGCAAAGGCTGTGTTGGTTGTATTGACCGATGCATAATTTTCTATCAATCTGTTTTGAAAAGTGATATCTGTGTCTCACGAAGCAAGCGCTAATTGTTTGGAAACTAATTCAGTTTCAAACCTTGAAGAATATCACTGCAATCTTCAGGAGAACGCCAGAACCTTTTGTTTTGATAACATGCAGGGTTAAGGAGCGCTCGTTCATAATTCTTGAAGGTCTTGAGGGTTTTTTTGGTAGCTCTGAGGAAATTTTACCCTGGCCTCTAGGTTAGCAACAGAGGGCAGTTTGAACTTTGAGTTGCTACGTGTCTTTGTGTTTGGTTTTTCTTTCATTACAACCCTTTGAAAGGGAGTGTAAAAATCTGCATGCTACGTCAAGCTTGAAAATGAACCCCCCCCCCCCCCCCGATAAGTTGGTGGAATCTGGGTTTATCACTGTAGGGTACATGCACTACAGGGAGATCATCAAAGAAGCTTAAGCTGTAAATTGGAATGTGTACGTCGCTTTCTAGTAGCGCAGTTCATGGTTCCTGTTTTCTTTTTAAATTTAATTCCTGGAACCTCATGGCCAAAGACAGAGGCTTCCTGTCTTCTTGGGTGACTTCAGAGAAACGGGGCTAAACTTGATGTGAGCAGTTACAATAAAAAAAAAAAACCCCAACCACTCTCTACTCCAGCAGAGTATTTAGCTACAATGTGATGTGGTCTGCCTTCTAGTAGCAATCAAGGAAAATTTGGCTAGAAAAAAAGCTAGAAGTTCCTCCGTGAGGCAGACGGGCAGTTCCTAAATATGCTAAACATATAAAAACAAAATACTTTTGGTGGGGGTGGCTAATGGATGCATGAACATGGGGGGTTACCTTGTTATCTGTGTCCAGCACTGTCAGGCTCTGATCCTGCCTGCTGTTACGCTCTAAAGATTAATCAGATATTTCATCATATTTGTATTTTGGATTCATGGTTTATTTACAAAGAAGATTGCTCTTCACTGGGCTGGGGAAACTGGAAGCGCTTTGGCATTTAGCCAAACTATTGCTCTTTAGAGAATGACTTGGAGAAGGGATTTAACAAAATAACAGAACCGGAAGGAACCTTGGAGGTCTTCTAGTCCAACCCCTGTTCCAGCAGGAAACTCTATAACATTTCAGACAAATGGTTGTCCGAATCTGATTTTCATTCAGCCTTCCTTATTCAATGATCATTTTCTGTCACATGTTTTAGGTGCTTCTGAACTAAGTTGGGGGAGCTTTTAAGGGATGGCAACTGAGAGGCAATACGATGCCATTTTAGAAGTAAAAAGATAAAAGAAATAATGGTTTAGCAGAAGCAGCTGTCCCGGTGGGAAAAGCTTATCTATCATTTGCCTTTGTTTATTTCAGAAATGGTGGAACCAGGACAGGATCTTTTGCTTACAGCTTTAAGTGAAAGTGGAATTAGTCCAAATGACTTGTTTGATATCGATTCTCCAGACATGGGCCTCGCAACTCCACCTCCAGCGATTCAGCAGGTTGGAAAGCATTTCTACAATTTTGTATTTGAGTTACTTTTATTTCCCTGGGAAAAAAAATCCATTGCTGATACAGTCCATTACTAGGCAGAGAAAAGCTGTATATTATTTATTTTATCAACATAGCAAAATAACATCATTCTAAACTTTGTTACTTTATTACCTGTAAATGGAAAGCCTTCATTCTCAGATTTCCTGGGACTTGTAAAATTGGTACTGACCTTCTGTGTGTCTTCCATATATCAAACCTGCTTGACATCTATGGGAATAAGGAATTAAGGCTAGATTTATAATGTTCAGCTCTGGGAAATAAACTTTTTCAGATTATATTCTGCTGGCCCATTTAAAACATTGTATCGACTTTATGTCACATTAATCTCCTTACCAGGTTTCTCCTCTAAGAATGCAACATGTTGCATTGCTGTCCCTTTTGTCAGTTGCAAAATATAAGCCTCAGATGTGCTATTTGAGGCACACTTTCCTCTGAGAAAGTTTTCATTGGCCAAGGTAGATTGGTTTCTGTGTAAGGAATAACAGAACCATGACTGAGTTCAGACAATACAAGAAGCCACACCAAATATGCTTGGCCAGCCCCTCCTTGGAGCTGTGAATTGGGGATTATGGCCACAATGCACCCCACTTACTGGCTGTGCTTATAGAACTTGCTGAACCAGAGACAAAGGTCTAGCAGCCGTATTCACACAGGGCTTAATATCAACCTGTGATATTGTGTTTGTTTTGTTGCTCAGAGAGTTGTGCCTAACGTCCAGTTTGTTTATTCTTTGAATATACAAACTGGTTTAACTCATTAGCTAGGTGAAGGATTCTCTAGCAGTGCAAATATCTACTATTTGATCTGTTTACAAGGGTATTTACCAGTGATAAGCTGCAATTCAGATGATCTGCATCGTTCGCTTAAATCATCATTCAGATTTTGTATACCAAAATGGTGGGTGTTAAGGACCAAGTTATTGTCTCCACACCATGAAAGCAACCTGTTCACCTCATGTCGCTAGGCAGACTAATCCCCACCGGAGAGGAGTCCTACCACTGTTGTATCATCTGCAGATTTAGTAATAGTATTACTAGCGTGAGTGGGAATGCAGTCATGCACACAAAGAGTACAGAGTAAGGGACTCAACACGCAACCCTGTGGTGTACCAGTGTTAAGAATAAGGGCTGAAGAGATATGATTACCTAATCTGACCCTCTGAGAGCGGCCAGACAGAAAATCCATAATCCAAAGGCAGATCCAAAGAGGATCCTTAGAGAAGGTTTCCAAACTGTTGTACGGAGTCTGTAGAATCAAACCTTCTGCCTCTTTCCTATGGCACATCCTTCTACCTGAAGTCAGGTCAGCCTCATCCTATCAGCATTTAGAATACCTGCCCAAACTTGCCTGTTTTAGAAAGACTAATAGAAAGGTATTCCTCAGCATGAATGATACGTCTCTAATGTTGCTGTAGATTTTATATTATCATCCTCTTTTAACGACCTCTATTATCCCTTGCGGGGTGGAGTCTGGGCAACTGAATGGAGCCGAGTGTTTACTGGCCGGATGCCCTTCCTGTCGCCAGTACGGAATTTTGTTCAGCAGATACATTCTCATCGTGCCCAGAGAGAGAAATATCTGCCTCTACCTAGGATCGAACTCACAGCCTCTAGATTGTGAGCAGAGAGCTTCACCTTTAGGCCACTGTAGGTTTTATATTATGTTATGATCATTTTGCTACTTTAATCCTGTTTGCTGCCTGCCGCTTAGAATCACTTACAGTCGAAACAACTTCCACCCCTAAGTTAGGAAGAAAAATGCCGGGCAGTTGTCCGTGGTTCTCCTGCAACCACAAGAACGAGTTTTTCCCGTTCCTTTAGCAACCACCTTCCACCACAACCTTTGTCCTGAATCAAATCAATCAGCTGCCTACTCTGGGGACGACCATCGTCATGACGAAAACGACCCCCGTGACCAGTACCAGACAGACCATCACCGTAGCAAAAATCATACAAACCAGCACCACCACACGGCCCTCGGTGACGGTGCCCGTGGCGCGCAACACCCTGACCACCCCCTTGCCCAAGGACCAGATCCAGCTGAAAGATCTCCTCAAGAACAACAGTCTTAATGAACTGATGAAACTGAAGCCTCCGCCCAACATCGCCCCTCCTGTGGCGACCGCGGCGAGTAAGTAGCGGAGTCGTCTGAATGGATTTTGGCGGGCGGGTTTGGGAATGGTGTCCCTTCAACTTACGTAGACTGTTCTGACGCAGCTCTCCAAACACGACAAACCCTCTGTAGTTGAAGCAATGATTCCTTTATTAGGAGCGCCAGCAGCCCTGGCAAAAACTTTCTCTCTCACCGCAGGCTAACAAGTCCGTCTGTCCGTCCGGAGAATGAATAGTTGCCTGCCATACCTATTCATCTCCGCCCCCTGCCTTTTATCCCCAGAGCTAAGGTGGGGCTTTGGGAGCAGCGGTGGCTCTTCCGTCCCAAGGACCGGCCCATAGATTTCCCCTGTTCTCCTCTCCTCTGCCTTCTGTGCATCAGGCACTGGACCCAGCTGTTCCTCCTCTTCCTCATCCGCCACCTCCAGACCTGGAGGCTGTTGACTCCATCTGAGGGTTGAGGGTTTTTCACACGACAGTTGCAGCATTCCCCTAAGGGTCACGTGATCAAAATGCAGACGCTTAGCAACTGACTCACATTTACGGCGGTTGCAGTGTCCCGGGTTCACCTGATCGCCTTTTGCGACCTTCTGACAAGTCAGGGGGAAAAATAAGAACGGTTTTACTAACTTAACTGCAGTGATTCACTTAACAGCTGTGGCAAGAAAGGCCGTAGAATGAGGCAAAATTTACTTAACAAATAACTTGCTTAGCAACAGGGTTCAATTATGGTCCTAAATCGAGACCAGGAATTCTTTAGTCCAGGGGTGTCCAATCGTGACTATTTAATCACCCTACCCATACTGCAGTGCTATCCTCATAATTATTCATTTAGGTAGAGAAAAAGAAAGCTAAAACAGCTGGATGTTAAAAACATATTGAGGTCCCAAATGTTGCCTTTTTTACAGAAATATTTCTTCTGTCCTCAAACGTGGTAAACGTTACCACTATGCTTGGTAAGATCACTTCCACTGTTGAAACGGGCTATAGAGATTCCTTTCTCTCATCCCCACATGGGAAATTCGGCGTAATCTTCATCCAACTTTGGTGCTTTTACACTTTGCATCCTCCTGGTAGCCGTAAATTTAAGACTGGCTTGAAGCTCATCTGCACTGTGGTGTTTTGGTGGATAAAAAAAATTGCCTCTCATTTACACCGGCTTCGAGAATACTTGTATTACATCATAAACATTTTTCTTAATGTTTAATCCTTTGGGACGTTTTCCTTTCAGCTGATATGAGTAACGGTGCTGTTAAAAAGGAGACTTCAACTAAAGAGGTCACGAGGATCTGGGTAAACGATCTAAAAATGAGAAGCTTCTCTCCTACCATGGTATGTACGACCCTAGATTTATATTTATATGGCTTTGATTTTATTCATCTCATGTACTATGTTCATGTTACAATGAAACCCTGTTCCTTAAACTCTGAAATCCTAGATTTTGCTGTGTTGTATAGACTGATTTCTTTTTAATACTTGGTTTCGTGTACTTGATCGTAATATCGTATTGGAGACAAAACCTTTAGAAGTTTTGTAGATGTGCTGTTTACCAGTGGGCACCCTGCTCAGCCTTTTCAAAATGTAATATACCGACACATTTCAGGCACACATTTCTTTGCTTCAAAGTAACATAGTACAGGTCTAAGACCCCCTGTGGGTATTTTAAAATCTCTTCTGGTGGAAAATAACTGGACTCAGAAGGAGAGCACCTTAAAAGTAGCATTCTAAAATTCAGCAAGAAAAAGGTTGTAAGGTTAGGCAACTGTCTGTATCTGCTCACCCTTGAACTTTGCTGCTTTGTGTGAGACAGATTGCAACACCCTCTGTTCTTTCCTGCAGAAAGTGCCCGTCACAAAAGAGGAAGAAGAACCAGAGGAAGAGGATGAAGAAGAAATGGGCCACGCAGAGACCTATGCCGAATACATGCCCATAAAATGTACGCCTACTACGGCTTTTTATCAACATTAAATACCCGAATATATCCAAGCTGGAGAAACACCGCCTTACGCAACCCTGCCTTTTCTCCCGCAGTAAAAATCGGCTTGCGCCATCCTGATCCGGTGGTAGAAACCAGTTCCCTCTCCAGCGTGACCCCTCCTGAAGTATGGTACAAATCTTCCATTCCGGAAGAAAGCATCGACAGCGGTTGGCTGTCAGCCTTGCAGCTTGAAGCAATTACTTACGCAGCACAGGTACTACCTCCTTCGTCGAAGGCTAGCTACAAATTCGTGCCCGTCCCGAAGCCCACCAAAACTGAGACCGAAGACAAGTTCTTGCCACAGATATTGTAACAGGTTTTTGTGGTGGCTCAGGGGTTAGAATGCAGGACTGCAGGCTACTTCTGCTAACTGCCGGCTGCCTGCAATTGGGCAGTTCGATTCTCACCGGCTCAAGGTTGACTCAGCCTTCCATCCTTCCGAGGTCGGTAAAATAAGGACCCAGACTGTTGGGGGCAAGAGGCTGGCTCTGTAAATCATTTAGCGAGGGCTGTAAAAGCACTGTGAAGCGGTATATAAATCTAAGTGCTATTGCTATTTCTGTAAAAGCAGAGTTTCTCCAACTAACTTATACCAGGCTTAATCAGAAAAATAGCCTAGATTAGTGGTTCTCAACCTGTGATCTGAAGACACCTGGGAGCCCGGAATGTTGTCACGGGATTCCGCAAAGACTTGAAGAAATGTTATGATTTAAATCTTGAGTTAAGTCTTGGGGGTCCGTGGCCACAAAAGGTATTTAAAGGGGATCCGTGGTGAAGAAAAGATTGGGAACTCCTGGTCTAGATAATGAATCTATAGAACATTCTTTCCCTTCTCACGAAGCAACTTGTTTCAAAATGTAACCTGTAGCTTATATATTACTTCTTGAATTCCTCCTAGTTTACCCAATTGACTACATATTTCCCTCATACGTGCTCCTTTTATACATCTTCACTGCTCTCATCCATGTACTCTAGGCCACACACTAAATAAATTCTGTCACTTCCCCACAGCAACACGAGACATTCCTACCGAACGGAGACCGAGCTGGCTTCTTAATAGGCGACGGTGCCGGTGTAGGGAAAGGAAGAACCATTGGTGGCATCATATATGAAAACTATCTCTTGGGTAGAAAAAGGGCAGTGTGGTAAGTCTCATACTCGGGCATCAGGGTTAGGAGGGTATGGTTCTCCTTGGCACTGACTTTGTCTTCATGGTGGTCTGTTGCTTTTGCTCTCTTCCAGGTTTAGTGTTTCAAACGATCTGAAATACGATGCTGAAAGGGACTTGAGAGATATTGGCGCCAAAAACATTTTGGTCCATTCATTAAACAAGGTGTGGAAATATTTTACTATTGTACAGTTGAAGCAAAAAAAACAAAAACCATTAGGTACGCTTGTGTGAGATGCATGCCCGATGAATGCTTTGTTTTAGAATTTAAATCAGAAACCTACCATAGATAGTTTTGTTACTTTTAGGTTTGCTTGCGCTGTGTTGGAAGTAGTGTAACAGTTGCTTGTTCACAAATTATTTTTTGGGTTAATCGTTGCAGTAGGCATGTTGCATGTTTTGAAGGTCATAATGGGGAGGGGGTTTCAAATCCTCAGTTATTGAAACATGGAATTAAATTATGTGGAATAGTATTGTATTTCTGCATTCTCCCGTAAAAATGTGAAAAATTAAATTAGATTTGCCTCTATTGGGAAGTTTTACAGGAGGAAACCACTTGCTAGAATTTATGTATTTATAGCATCTCATTGGACAAATTAGTTAGCAAGATTAATTGTTCCTGGAAAACATACTTAATATGTGATACATAAGACAGTCTTTCTCAGTTTAATGAAACTTGTATACAGTAACAGAGTGAAGAGTCTTCTAAACAAAAAATACCAAAGCAGAAACGTCTGTGGGAGTCCATCAGCTTTCTGATTTATTTTGAGTGCCAAGCACAATAAAATCAGAAATGTTTTTCTTTTTAAGAATGCAGCTTTTAATGCTATTTGGAGTTGAGTAAGGGAAGATAATGCATGCACGTTTGTAATAGAACAGAACAGCCTTCATACCTCTGATCTTATTTCTGCTTTAGTTCAAATATGGAAAAATTTCTTCCAAGCATAATGGAAGCGTGAAGAAGGGGGTCATCTTTGCAACTTATTCTTCACTTATTGGGGAAAGTCAGTCTGGAGGAAAATATAAAACCAGGCTCAAGCAGCTTCTTCATTGGTGTGGAGACGACTTTGACGGAGTGGTATCCTTTTCCAGTTGCTAGATTGGGGCAATATCCCTCCTTTTAAATTAGCATCTTTTGATTGGTGTCTGATACTCTTTTATAAATTGCATTTTTCAATTCCAAGGCTATCAAAATTTGGAAAGCAGATAATGCTTCCAGATAGAGTGGCGACGCTCCAGATAAAGTAATTTTTCAGTTTTCAGAGGTATGGGTTTCAGCTCTCAGAATTCTCAACAATGCCCTCGCTGGCTGGGGAATTCACATGTCAGGAGGTCACATGTCAGGAAGTTGGTCACATGTCAGGAAGTTGCCACAGTTGAAAAACACTGCTAAGTTTTGTATCTAGCCTAGTTAATTCTCAGAAGGATGTGCTGATCTTTAAATCTCCACGTTTGCCTGGAATAACCCTTTGAAACTTTCGTTAACATCCCTTACTTACAGCGAAAAGGTTTATCGTTCAGCATTGGTAAAATAAACATAACTAGTTGATCAATATATATTCGTTATGGACAACATTTTCTGGCTTCCATTCAGTGAAATGTTTACCATGTAACTTTATACACGAATGTTTGTGAAATGTCTTGCTTCTTAACCACGTCTTCAGATAGTGTTTGACGAATGCCACAAGGCTAAAAACCTTTGCCCGGTTGGCTCTTCAAAACCAACGAAGACAGGCTTAGCTGTTCTGGAACTGCAGAACAAGCTTCCAAAGGCCAGGGTTATTTATGCTAGTGCCACGGGTAAGGACCGTTTTCCATCATTTGAACATCGAGTGGATTTTGCAAGGCTGTTTTCAAAGGGGGAAAAAAAAGCTTGGATAATTTCCCTTTTTTTTTTTTTTTATGTTGGCTTTCAGGTGCTTCAGAGCCCCGGAACATGGCATATATGAACCGCCTTGGGATCTGGGGGGAAGGGACCCCATTTAGGGAATTCAGCGACTTTATCCAAGCAGTTGAAAGAAGGTATGTTCGTAGGTCTTGACTGGTGTTGCGTCAAACGGGAGAAGCGATCGTCAGAAGCATTGGCGTAGCTTTTCTCAAAAGTTCCAGCAGGTCCCTGGGAGAATAATCTCCCTTTAAAAATTGTCTTTTTTTTTTTCTTCTTCTTCTTTTAATCTTCAGAGGTGTGGGCGCCATGGAAATAGTTGCCATGGATATGAAGCTAAGAGGAATGTACATAGCCAGGCAGCTGAGCTTCTCAGGGGTCACCTTCAAAATAGACGAAGTTCATCTTTCTCAGCACTACGTCAAAATGTATAATAAATCTGTGAAAATGGTAAGCCTTTAAAAAGGGAGAAGTTGGCAGTTCGGGATGCTTTGAGAAAGATCCATTGCGTTAACTCCTTGCAAGAGATACCCGAGTGAATCTTTGGAAGGGTGTAAAGACAAACAGAACAGTGTGAAATCAGTTCCACTAACCATACTTGGGTCTCCAAAGCCTTCATCAGTTTTTCTGCGGACGTTTTATCCCCCGTCACAGAGGGGGCTTAGAACTTAGAGTCTCGCAGGATTTGTAGCCTCCCAGAGAATCTGGGTTTCCTCCATTCCAAGGAATTCATTCAGTGAACCCTATGCGACGTTACTGGAGCAAGGAGTAGATGTAGTAATGCTTCAACCACATTGTTATTGGTAGAATATAACCACCTTTTCTAGGCTAAAACCCGACATTTCAGTAGATAGTTTATAAAAGTGATTTCTCTGTTACTGAAAAATAGTGGATTCCAGATATTGTTTTTTTAAACCCAAAATTTAAAAGCTAGACTTTTAAGAATCAGTTGTCTGTCTGTGTAGCTTCTCAATCCTCCAGGTCATGGTTGTCCCAAAGGTACTTTTTCGAAAAGGCAGCTGGATTTAACTTGGTGCTTTCTTTGAAAACGTTTTGCTTGTCACCCAAGAAGAACTTCAGAACGGAACTGAAGGAGCTTCTTGGAAGACAAGCGAAACGTTTTCGAAGAAAGCACCAAGAAACTCCAGCTGTCTTTTAGGGGTGGGGTGGGGTGGGGGAACACCTTTGGACAGCAGTCAGTTTAGTCTAGCATCCTATCCTCCCATTTTATATTACTGATCTTTTTATGTCTCCCTGAAAATTCTGCCTTCTTTTTTTTCCAGTGGGTAAGTGCCAGGGAGAAATTCCAACAGGCGGCTGACCTCATTGACGCCGAACAGCGCATGAAGAAGTCCATGTGGGGCCAGTTCTGGTCTGCCCACCAGAGATTCTTTAAATACCTCTGCATTGCATCCAAAGTCAAGAGAGTGGTGCAGCTGGCCCGGGAAGAGATCAAGAACGGCAAGGTGGGTTGGTGACCCTTGACTTGAGGGTCCTGGAATGACTGGGGAAGCACCCGTCCTCCACGTTGAGAAGAGCTTAAAAGCTTCCCCATGTGTTTTGCTTCCTACAGTGCGTGGTCATCGGGCTGCAGTCCACAGGAGAAGCCAGGACTTTGGAAGCTTTGGAAGAAGGTGGCGGGGAACTGAATGACTTTGTTTCCACAGCAAAGTAAGTATTGTGATCTCGGCTTCCTGAGTCATTAAAACACTTTTGAGTAGTCCCAAAAACCTCTCTTATTGCAACAGCTGTGAAATATGTTCATTCACAGCTGAGTCCCAGTTAGTTGCAAAAAGTCCTTCGGGATAATCACCCACCTTTATCTCCCTTCACACACTGCCAAAGACCTACTTGGCAAAGCCACACGGAGTCCAGAATCAAACAGAGATCATCTCCAGGCCTTACTCCCAAGTGGTCCCTGTTCTTGGCTTCTGGCAGCTCTGTGCATGTGTGCACTAGGAATAGGCTCCTCCTGTTCCTCTGACTCTCTGCTGTCCGACTCTGGAGGCTCCGGAATCTGCGCATCGCTCCCAGATGGCTGTTTCGTGCCACAGCCCCTCAATTCTGGCTACGCTAGGTGATGCTCTTGGGCTAGTGTTAAAACACCGCTGTTTTTCTCTCTCCAAACTTTACAGGGGGGTGTTTCAATCCCTCATTGAGAAACATTTCCCAGCTCCCGATCGGAAGAAACTTTTCAGCTTGCTGGGAATCGACCTGTCTCTCCAGAGTAACCACAGCTCTCCTCGGGACAGTCCTTGCAAGGAGGATAAAGTAAAGAAGCGCAAAGGTAAGACGGAGCCCGTTTCATTGCTATTTTTATTTGGACCCCCGAGTGCTATTTTATATAGATGTGCTATGCCCATTTAGGAAAGCTAGAGGAGGAGGAGGGGGGAGCTGATAAAGTTTGTGAATTGAGAAATATTGTTGATTAGTAGCTTAGGAAGGGGGAGACTTAGCACCAGAGGTGGTTCTAAAAACAGCCTCAGAAGACACCTTACAGGATAGCTCAGGGGTCAGGGCTCTGGGGCCGCTTGTGGCTCTTTCACCCCTCTGCTGTGGCTCCCTGTCACTCAAAATGTGTGTCACAACCGCCAATGTGCGACACCCGCTGGTACGCGATTTATTGAGCTTTTCCATCCCCTGGTAGGCCAACCATGGATAAATCCAAGAAAAGTTTCAGAAGAAAACAGAACATTTAATTTAACTCCATATGCTAGTTTTGTGGCTGCTCAAGAAATAGTCAGGCATGGGAAGGGTTTTGTGGCTCCCGGTGTTTTCTTTTCTGTGGGAAACGGGTCCAAATGGCTCTTTATGAGTGTTTAAGGTTGCAGACCCCTGGTATAGCTCTTCCACCACCCAGCCTTTCATGATGGCCATTTCCAAAGAGAACAACCCAGAATAATACTTAGGAGAGGTGAAAAATAAAAATTCAATGCGTGAATTAAGTCAGGAGAATCTGCACCGTTTCTTCCTTTGGCGTCTTATTCTTGTTCAGTTCCGAGGCGATGCTTCTCAGACAGAAAGTCACTTTTCTTTTTTGGTTAACCAACCCCCTCCAAGAATCGAGGTGCCCCTTTCTCTAATGTCCCTTCTTAACTTTTGCTTAATGGAAAAAAAACAAAAAGGGGAAGAAATGACGAGGGAGGTCAAGAAAGCCCGTAAGACCGGCGGCCTGGCCGGGAGCAGTTCTGACGAAAGCTTCAGTGAATCGGAGGCCTCGGAGAACGAGGAGAGCGACAACGAGAGTTCTCACTTTTTAAGTTCCGGAGACGACGATGACTTCAACCCTTTTAGAGACGAATCTAGTGAAGATGATGAGGATGGTGAGACGATTTGGGTCTTTCTCATTTTTACGACTTTAGGGTGGGGTGTGATTTTGGGATAAAGCTGGTGAGGTTTTGCTTGCCCATTTTGTGTGTCCCCTCCCCCTTTCTTCTCAGACCCTTGGCTGATCCGGAAAGAACATAAGAAAAATAAAGAGAAGAAAAAGAAGAAGAGCATAGACCCCGATTCCATTCAGAGTGCCTTACTAGCATCTGGCCTCGGATCCAAAAGGCCAAGTTCTCTCTCCTCCACAGTCGTAACCCCTTCTACAAATGTCTCTGGTAAGTCACCCAAGAGGCCTTCTCATCTGTTTTGGCTGTCAGAAAGTTTCTGCCTGGCGTGGAAGCATCAGTTGTAAAGTCTGCAAACAAAAATCAGAAGAACCGTATTTTTCGGAGTATAAAACGCACCGGATTATAAGATTCAACTTAGTTTTTGGGGAGGAAAATAAGAAAAAAGCTGATTGGTGGAGTACCCCCAATCAGCTGTTCCCAGAGGTGGATTTTAGCAACAGGTTCATTGGTTGTGAGCTCTGTGCCTTGCTTTTTTTTCTGCCTCTGAAACTTCTGAAACTCCATCTCAGGAAAAACTTTTTTTCTGCCTCTGAAAGTCTCCGAAACAGCTTCAGAAAAAAAGCCTTTTTTTCCCCAAAGCTCTGTTTGGAGGCTTTTTTTCTGAAGCTTCTTTCAGAGGCTTCTTTCAGCCTCTGAAATCTCCGTTTGCGAGGCTGGGCAGGCCTCCTACATTCAGAGTATAAGACGCACCCAGAATTTCACCCTCTTTTTTGGGGGGAAAAAGGTGCGTGTTATACTCCGAAAAATACGGTAATCTGCCTGCACTTTTTTCAACTGGCCAATTTTATTGAAAGCTTTCTATACTCTTTTCATAAAATTTGTTGCAAAAAAATGGTATCAAACCTCTCCTGAATTTAGGATTCCATGGATTAACCTGGCTCTCCTTTTTTTTAAAAAAATCCTTCCCTCTGTTTTCCCTCCTGTTTTGGCATTTCACAGCACCCAGTAACACAAACACCAGCTACGTGACGAGTCAGGATGCCGTGGAAAGGGCCCAGCAGATGAAGAAAGAATTGCTGGATAAACTGGAAAAGCTTTCCGAAGATCTCCCTCCTAACACGCTGGATGAACTCATCGATGAACTGGGAGGCCCTGAGAATGTGGCCGAGGTAGGCGGCTTGGATGATCCGGGAAGGAAAACTTTTAGCTAAAACCCTTACAAGGAGGGAGCCTTTCCTCGTATAAGGAGTTGTAAGAATAAGAGTTCACAAGAGGCTTTGCATTAAAAATAGACAGCTTGTCATTGTCAGTGCTCTGACCCAGCTCCCCAAACACAACAAACCCTCAATGATTCCTTTATTAGGAGCGCCGGCAGCCCCGGCAAAAAGTTTCTCTCTCACCGCAGGCTAACATGTCCGGCCAGCAGGGAGATGAATAATTGTCTGCCACATCTATTCATCTCCGCCCCCTGCCTTTGATCCCCAGAGCTTCGCTAGCAGCAGTGTCTCTTCCGTCCCAAGGACCAGCCCATAGATTTCCACTGTTCTCCTCTCCTCTCCCTTCTGTGCGTCAGGCACTGGACCCAGCTGTTCCTCCTCCTCCTCATCAGCCACCTCCAGACCTGGGAGCTGTTGACTCTCCATCTGAGGGCTGAGGGACAGCCCAGGGTCCCTCTCTCTCTTTCTCTTTCTTTCTTTCTCTCTCTCTTTCTTTCTCTCTCTCTTTCTTTCTCTTTCTTTCTTTTCTTTCTTTCTCTCTTTCTCTCTTTCTTTCTTTTCTTTCTCTCTCTCTCTTTCTCTCTCTCTCTCTCTCTCTCTCTTTCTTTTCCCTCTCTCTCTCTCTCTCTCTCTCTCTCTCTCTCTCTCTCTCTCTCTCTCTCTCTCTCTCTGCCAGTTCCATTCCCTCTTCCCCCTTGGAGCTGTCAGGTTGCCTTGATGCTGACCCTGACTCCCACGCCTCCTCTTCCTCTGATTCAAGATGCAATGCGAAGCTAGCAGAATGGCAGCCATGACAGATTCACTTAATTGTGGCAAGCTAGATCATAAAACAGGGCAACACCTGTTTTATGCTCAGGAGCAGAAAATTTGGGCTCAGTGGTGGTTGCAAGTCAAGGACTACCTGTATGTCCCCAGTAAGTTTCTCCTCGCATAGCCTGGAAGAATATTTGACAGGTTTTTAGAGTTATTTCACGGGCCTCAACGCTTGACGTGGCCTGCTAATGCGACTCGTTGTTCTGAAGATGACAGGTCGCAAAGGAAGGGTCGTGAGCAACGACGATGGCAGCATCTCCTACGAGTCAAGATCTGAACTTGATGTCCCTGTGGAAATCCTAAATATCACCGAGAAGCAGAGATTCATGGATGGAGATAAGGTACCTTTCGCTCACTTCAGTGTCGAAATATTTACATTTTCAGCAAGTTAAAAAACAACAACTTTGGTGCTCTGGACTGTACTTTTCTTTCAAAACGACAGTGTCCAAATATAACTCTCCTTTTCGTTTTTGAAAGTTGAAACTGTTCAGGTAATAATGCCATAAGTCAACCCTTGCTTGGAATTAGTTTGTGTCAAGGCAGCTGTGCTTTGGCAAGGGGGTTTGGCTTGCACTTTTGCGAGAAAAGTGTGATCAGTGCAAGCTGTTGATCTTGGGAACATCCTCTGCCACGGATGATTTTCCTCCTCAGGAAAGGTGACACCGATAAAACATTTGCGAGAGACATTTCTTAGCTAAGGGGGGGGATCTAATTGCTAAAAAAAGGTGATAGCTTTCTCAAGTATATCACATTATGTTTTCATGACCCAAAGTTTGCATTGATACATCTCACTTTCTTCACCTTCGCCTCCTTCTGCCTTTTAGAACATCGCCATCATCTCCGAAGCCGCCAGCTCAGGCATATCTTTGCAGGCAGATCGAAGGGCCAAAAATCAGAGAAGGAGGGTACATATGACCCTGGAGTTGCCCTGGAGTGCCGATCGGGCAATTCAGCAGTTTGGTGAGTCTCTTGAGGTTGGCTGAATGTGGAAACAGGGCCTCTAGCACTGAGCAGTGTGGTGTAATTCTACCACAAGGGCCTCCAAGTTCATAAAACATCTCTATAGGCTTTCAGATTGAAAGATGCTTTGATAGGAAAAAAACTTGTGCTCTGTATCAAACATTAATAGAAGTTATTTGGGTGGCAAGGTGACAAAACAGACTTTCCCAGACTTACTGATAGGGCCAAATTGCTATACAAATCCTGTGCGTATACTCAAAGTGGCTTGTCAGTTGATTGAAGAATCCAATTTTAAATTTGTATCGCCTTTTACTGTATCGCAATAAAAGTTTCTAGCTGGAAATGTGAACAAGTTGAATCTACCATCCGCTGAACTTTATTCAGATATCGTCACAAGAGGGAGGGTGGGGGGAAGAAGATAATGTCAGTGCTGGTAGGGTGGTTGGTAAACTCCCTGTAATTTTTATATGTATTTGTGACTCTTTTCTTTTTGTTGCGTTCTAGCTTTTTTATAGAATGTAACATGTCCCAAGTAATCGAGAGTCGAGCTGTCTGTGTAAATTTATTCCAATAAAATAAGGCGCATCCCCTTTATGTATGTGACTTTGGGGCCAGTGCTGTGTTGACACCCAGCAAACCAAATTTGCCTTTTTCTTAATCTCCAGGACGAACTCACCGGTCCAACCAAGTGACTGCCCCAGAGTACGTCTTCCTAATTTCTGAATTGGCGGGAGAACAAAGATTCGCCTCGATTGTTGCCAAACGGCTGGAGAGCTTGGTAAGATGTTTGCCGAGAGTTGTTCCCAGTGGATCATTGATTATATCCATCCCGATTTTGACAAAAGGCGATCCCTGTTATTTTTAAAAAGGCAGCAAACTTCTGTCTCTTGGTTTGTAAATCATCTTTTTTTTTTTTTGCTTTTTTTTTTTTATAAACAGGGAGCTCTCACCCACGGAGATAGAAGAGCAACAGAAACTAGAGATTTGAGTAGATTCAACTTTGACAACAAGGTAAAAATTGCAGTCCTTTCCTACTTCTTGATTCGGTGCCATTTTTAACTCGTTTTCCTTTCTCCTTTGAAATAGTGCAGTGCATATCCATAGTTATATTTGCGATGCTGAGCTTGTCGATCGAAAGGTCGGCAGTTCAGCGGTTCGAATCCCTAGTGCCCTAGTAACGGGGTGAGCTCCCGTTCCTTGTCCCAGCTTCTGCCAACCTAGCAGTTCGAAAGCAGGTAAAAAATGCAAGTAGGAAAATAGGGACCACCATTGGTGGGAAGGTAACAGCATTCCATGCGCCTTTGGCGTTGAGTCATGCCGGCCACATGACCACGGAGATGTCTCCAGACAGCGCTGGCTCTTCGGCTTTGAAACGGAGATGAGCACTGCCCCCTAGAGTCAGAATGACTAGCACAAATGTGCGAGGGGAACCTTTATCTTTATACAGTATGAAAAGGTGGGATATTACAATAGTAATATAATATATGAATGTGCATAAACTGTAATATACTCAATTGCAAAGACAATAGTTGTTGTTTTTTCTTCCTCTGAAATTAGTATGGCCGAAATGCATTGGAAATAGTCATGAAGTCCATCGTGAATTTGGATTCCCCGTTAGTGTCTCCGCCAGCAGATTATCCAGGAGAGTTTTTTAAAGGTATGTTTTGTGGTTTTTTTCCCAGTCATTGAAATAAAACTTGGAAAAAGCCCTCTTGAATTGAGATTGGATTGCTTCTTTATACTTATCTCCAAAAAGCGCAGCTAAATTCCCTTAGCAGTTTCTGGGATGATTGTAGATTCTCATTTTCAGCCAAGCAAACCAAACATTCATTTTTGATCATGGCATTCCAGCCATTTAATGATTCAACATTTGGGCAGACAAAATCTAGCCATCTCTTTCTGCTGCTGCGTTTCTTTTCGAAGCCTGCAAGAGATCGTCATTTTTTAAATTTGGGGTTCTGATTTATACACCTACTCATACAGTCAATGGCTGTCTTGTAACGCTGAGTTTAACCTCTCTCTTTTCCTCCCAGATGTTCGACAAGGTTTGATAGGAGTCGGCCTAATCAACGTCGAAGATCGGTCTGGAATTCTTACTCTTGACAAAGGTATTTCTTTTGCCATGCTTGGCAACTTCTTTCTGGAAGTATTTCTTTGTTAATGATGCATAGCTGAGTTTTGGGGTTATTTTCCTCTTGCTCAGCACGGAGGGCAGGGAATGGACCCCGCCTGTTTTCTCACCAACGTCACCTCATTTCCCTTCTTTTTTAGATTATAACAATATTGGGAAATTCCTGAACCGGATCTTAGGCATGGAAGTCCACCAACAGAATGCTCTATTCCAGTATTTCTCAGATACGCTAAACGCAGTCATCCACAACGCGAAGAAGAACGGGAGATACGACATGGGCATATTAGGTGAGGAGGCATTTCCAGGCTGGGCAGTACAGCTAGACCTTGGTTTGCGGCCACAGTGGAGCCCAAAATTTCTGTGGCTAAGTGAGACGGTTGCTAAGTGAACACTTGGCAATTGATTCGTATTTAGGCTGGTTGCAGAGTCCCGCGGTTACGTGATCCCCTTTTGTGACCAGCAAAATCAAAAGGGGAAACCAGGTTCACTTAACGACCGTGTGTGACTCACTTAACAACCGCAGGGATTGACTTAACAACCGTGGCAAGAAAGGTCGTAAAATGGGGGCAAAACTCACTTAACAACTGTCTCCCTTAGCAACAGAAATTTGGGGGCTCCATTGTAGTCGTACGTCAAGGACTACCTTGTATATGTGTCCGTTGCTGATCTCATTCTTTCTTGTGATTTTTTTTTGTTTTTCCAGATTTGGGATCGGGAGATGAAAAAGTGAGGAAAGCAGATGCTAAAAAATTTCTAACTCCAGGCTATTCTACCTCCGGACACGTCGAACTATACACTGTAAGTTCTTGGATGGTCAGGTTGGGTCTGAAATTCTGAAATATGCGTCCCCATCTGCCTTTCTTCAGAAGAACCTGGCATCGGCCATCAAGTATGCTTTCTATTCCTGTTTTCTAGATAAGCGTGGAGAGAGGCATGTCTTGGGAGGAAGCAACTAAGCTTTGGAGTGAACAGCGTGGGCCAGAGGACGGGTTTTATTTATCGCTTCAGGTGAGGCTCCGGTTTGAAAGTCTGGCTTAACTTTTTCATATAAGCCCTACTCCCAAAATAAGCCCCGGTTAAGATTGTCAGCCAGATGGATGCATTTAGTACTGTATTTTCCCCCCAAAATAACACCTAACCAGAAAATAAGCCCTAATGTGTCTTTTGGAGCAAAAACTAATATAAGACTTGGTCTTATTTTTGGGGAAACACGGTAGTCCTCGACTTACAGCCACAGTGGACCAGCTCAACATTTCTGTTGCTAAGTGAAACATTCGTTAAGTGACTTTTGCCCCATTTTACGTCCAAGCATCCAGATTTTGATGACATCACCGCAGGGATGCTGCAACGGTCACAAGTCATTTTTTTCCCCAGTTCCGTTATAACTTGGAAAGGTCATTAAATGAACTGTTGTAAATTGAGGACTACCTGTATTGGAAATGAGGATTTCGGCTAAGGCCTCCTTGTGGAGTTTGGCTTAAGCAACATTTTGCAACCTTGTCAGCTTGACGATGTATAGGTTTTCAACTCCCAGAATTCCCCAGCCAACAAAACTTATCCAGGCTTCCGATTCTAAAATTTGCCTTTTTAGCCGAGTTTTGGCAGCGAACAGCCACACATTCTGTTGATAAAATTTTGTACAAAAAAGGAATTAGATTTTTGTACTCGGCCCAGGTTTATTAAATGGGTAATTTAGGAGTAATCTCAACACTATATTCTGGGAGGTACAAACGGAATTTGTCTTTCTATTTTCATTTCTTCCCCCCCCCCCTTTTTGCCTTTTTTTTTTTAACCAGATACGAAATAGTAAGAAAACTGCCATCCTCATGAAAGAGGTGAACCCCAAAAAGAAGCTTTTCCTGGTTTACAGGCCAAATACCGGAAAACAATTGAAACTGGAAACCTACTCTGAAATAAAGAAAAAATATAAAAAAGTGAGCCGTCTTTCTAAAAGTTACCTTTTTAATCATACACGTGCGTAACTTTTGCTTGATTGCAGATTTAATTTTGCGTCTTTAAAGGCTGAGAAACCTCATTCATGGCTTCCGAATGGGTTTCCAGCCAGATCTGACTGTTTAATAACTGCTGTGCATAATTCTAGGTATCCTCTGACGATGCTGTGGCTCATTGGGTAGAACAGTACACCTCATCGGCAGACACATGCACACATGCTTACTGGTAAGTTCTTTTTTTGGGGGGTGGGGGTGGGGGTGGGGGGTCTTCAAAACAGTGGGACTGCTTTAAAAAAAATGGATTTCAGTGGGACTTCCCAATCAAACCCAGCTGGAAAGGTTGAACTCAGGATTTGAACTGCTCTCTGAGCTTGGTGATTTTCTTGCAGGCGTTTCACGACCCATCTAGAGAACATCACCAGTGCTGGAAGGAAGGAAGGTTTGCTCTCTGTTTTATATACAAGTGGCTTGCCCTATCGGTGTTGGTGGGAGTGTTCTTGGTTATTCCTTGATTAGCCTGTTGTTGACTGTGTGGGGTAGTTCCTTGATTGGGATATAAACAGAGAGCAACTTCTAGCACTGATGATGTTACCTACTTGGGTAATGAAATGTCTGCAAGAAAACCACCAAGTCTTAAGAGAGCCCCAAGGACCACACGGAAGGAGTAACTTTGTGGCCCTTGTTTTCTCCTCATTCGACTTGAGGATTTACACTTTGCTGGACTCCATCATTTTGCCGTTATTCGGGACCCCATCTTTGACTATGTGCAGGGAACAAAACTCCATATTCAGTTCTTGGGGTTTTTTTTTTAAAAAAAATTGAACATTGAGCACCTTCCTTTCCTCTCTTTCAGGAGAGGTAACTGCAAAAAGGCCGGTCTGGGCCTCGTTTGTGAAGTCGGCTTGCGCTGCCGGACCTATTATGTCCTCTGCGGTTCTGTCTTGAGCGTCTGGACAAAAGTGGAAGGGGTCCTTGCCTCCGTGAGCGGCACAAACGTCAAAATGCAGATTGTTCGCCTGCGGACCGAGGATGGCCAGAGAATTGTAGGCAAGTAATGTCAGGGAAGGCCAAAATCCCTTTGTCTGCCCAAACATCTCTCTGCTTAATCGGCCCTCCCAGTCCTAACAATCTCCCTACGTTCTATGTTTGAACCTGCTACTCCCCTCCCCCTCCGAGTGTGAGAGGGGAATGGTGAAAACCCCTTGAGCCAAGCTCCCTAAATCTTTCTGTTCAGCTTTTGCAAATTGGAAGCAAACAAGCACAATACAAAGTATTTTATTTATTTATTTTTCCCTTCAGAGAAACTATAAAGCAGTGTTTTTAAAAGCTCAACAACTTTTAAGATGTATAAACTTCAACTCCCAGAATTCCCCAGCCAGTTTGGGTGGACTTCAATCCTCCCAGCAGTGGAAGTTGCTGACTGAGGAATTCTGGGTGTTGGAAGTCCCACCCATTAATAAAAACACCCATCCTAGAAAGCCTAAGCCATGGTTATATGAGCCCCAGTGGCGCAGTGATTAGAGTGCAGTACTGCAGGCTACTTCTGCTGACTGACGGCTGCCTGCAATTTGGGCAGTTCAAATCTCACCAAGCTCAAGGTTGACTCAGCCTTCCGCTCTTCCGAGGTGGGCAAAATGAGGACCCAGATTGTTGGGGGCAAGAGGCTGACTCTGTAAAATCGCTTAGAGGGGGCTGTAAAAGCACTGTGAAGCGGTATATAAGTATTAAGTGCTATTGCTATTCCTTCCTTATCTTCCTTCCTTCCTTCCTTCCTTCCTTCCTTCCTTCCTTCCTTCCTTCCTTCCTTCCTTCCTTCCTTCCTTCCTTCCTTCCTTCCTTCCTGTGCAGTGATTAGAATGCAATATTGCACACTAACTCTGCCCACTGTCAGGAGTTCGATCCTGACCGGCTCAAGGTTGACTCAGCCTTCCATCCTTCCGAGGTCGGTAAAACGAGGACCCAGATTGTTGGGGGGACCGAGAGGCTGACTCTGTAAACCGCTTAGAGAGGGCTGGAATAGCACTATAAGTCTTAAGTGCTATTGCTAAGATCCTAAGCGATGGGAGACAGACCGGGGCTCGCGGCTTAACCAAACAAACGTTGGTTTGTGAAGCAAGGCAGAGCCTCTCCGTCTCAGCTCCTTTGACCTCACCGGCCCCTTAACTGTGTTGCAGGCTTGATCATTCCAGCAAACTGCGTGTCTCCCCTCGTCAACCTCCTCTCGACTTCGGATCAGTCGCAACAGCTGGCCGTCCAGCAGCAACAGATTTGGCAACAGCACCATCCGCAGAGCATCGCCCACTTCAACAACGCATGAGACAGACCCCCGTGGTATTTCGGCTCGACCGCCCCTAAGCGTTGCGCTTTCGATTTTTATTTCTTTTTTGGGGGCTCCTCCTCCTCCTCCTCCTCCTCCCCCTCGTTTTGTTTTTATTTTATTTTATTTTATTTTTGTTCCTTTTTCTTGGTTTGAACGATCAGGGACAGATTCCAAAGAATTAAGTTTTCAGTTCCGTCATGCCGACTTGACTTTACAACTCCGCGGAAGGGAAGAGGAGGCACAGAAGAGAGGCCAAGACCGAAAGCTCAGCTTTGCTTTACAGCGGTCACATCATCATCATCATCTTTTTTATTATTATTATTGTTATTTTTTTTAAAAAAAAATTCTCCAGGCTTTTGTAGCCCTGCTTTAGGAACACATCTACACACATTCTTCTACTTAAGCGACAACCGCACCCAGTCAGTTTGGAAGATTTTTTTCCCCCGAACCTGTTTGTCCCTTCCTTCCATTTACTCATTTGACGCTCAGGGTTGAACATCGGGGCCATGCTGCGGGAGACGTCCTACTTGGAAACTGTATATATATGTATGTGTAGATATATATATATATAAAAAAAATAGTGGCCGCCACAGAGGTCCCAAATTATATTAAAAAGTACATTTTATTTAAAGAAGCAGCATGAAAGCCTAGATGTTCGCAACCTGTTTTTTTAAAGGCAGTGTCAACTTTGAGGCTGCCCATCATGTCTCGGGGTACGGAAAGCCAGCGGGGAGCGAGAGAAAGGGACGGTCTCATCCTTAGAATTGCATTTCGATATTTCCCCCCCCCCCCCGAAACTTTCAAAAAGTGATTGTATTTTTTTCTGGATTATATATATATATATTTGAATCTTCCCTGGATATTTTTTTTCCCTCCCTCCCTCCCTCCCGCATTCCTTTCTTCTCCTTTTTCGGGCTTTGCGTATCCCGTGTGCTTGTACAATGAAGCCATCTTAAGTTTTTTTTTTTAAAAGAAGTTCCTTTTTTTAAAAAAAAATATATATAGGTTAATGGCGTTCCTAATGCCCCTCCCCTTCTCTGTCCAAAGTTTCCTTTATTTTTCAGGAAACTAAAGTGCACATTTTTAATTTTTCCAATTCCCACCGCAGTCCCCTTTCTACTTTTTTTTTTTTTTTAAGTTGGTTTCTGTTGTTGTTGTTAAATACCCTTTACTTGAGCTGTAGACTAGATGGGGAGGAGGCAGCCCAATACGAGAGTCCCGGCTTCTGTGCTGGGTTGGTTTTCTTTTTTTAATTTTTTTTTTTTTTTCTGTTGCCCCCATAACTTAAATACTTCCTGTTTTACGTCTGTAAGACATTGTAGAGTTTATCCTGGAACTGTTTAAAAACTTGTATATGTACAAAATGTGAATAGTCACTTATCTAAGAATATGGGTAAGGTTTTGTTTTTTTTTTTCTTCGTTTTGTTTTGCCTATAATAGTAGATGTTTATAAGTGAAGGACAATGTTTGTCATATTTCTTGCTTGCACAGGTTGCACTATGAAACATTTTGAGATTGTATAAACCTGTCCACCCCGCCCTGCAAGGTATGCCGAGATCTTGCAAGGGATCAAATTAAAAAGAAACAAAACAAAAAAAAAAAGAGAGAGAGAGAGAGAAAATACTACTGTTCTAACCAGCTTCGGAGTCCTGTGTTTGGTTGATGGTGACCCTGTGGGATCTTCGTGCCTTTGGCCCCCTCCTCCCCTGATCTGTCTCGGAGATGCCACCCGCTCTTCCTGCTCTGCTCTGCTTGCCTATTGCCAGCCATGAGCGACGTTTAGGATCCCATTCCTCGTATCCAAAGGGGAAAAAAAAGGGTTTCAAGGCTTGAGTGAGGATTTAACATTTTCATACATTTGGGGAAGCCTCTCGGCCTCGTTCAGCTCTGCGAGTGAATTTACTTGCTCCGTTTTGAATGCAGAAGGCCTTCGCTGCTTTTCCTTTTATTTATACACGGCCCTTCAACAGATTCCCCCTCCGGGCCACCGGCTTATGAAAAGCTTAACGTTAACAATAAAAAGAAAAGAAAAGAAAAAAAATGACATGGTCCAAGAACTGTGTGGCTTTTTCCCTTCCGAGTCCTATATTCTCCTAAAGGACTACTACTAGACTTGGGCACTTCCAGCTCCCAGAATTCCCCAGCCATCCATCTTCCCTTGCTTCAAACCTCCCCCTGGGATTCACACGTTGCAGGGAACTTGGGGGGGGGTCCTCGCTTGGGTTTGGGCTTTCTAGGGGGTGAAGGGAGATGGTGGCCAAGCCCCAACACATTGAGGGGTCCCCAAGTTGGAGAAGGGAGCTTCTCTACGTCGACTGCTCCCCTGGGAATGGAAGGCCCAGGTAGGTCTCCGGGGCGCATTTCCTAGGAGCCGGCCTGGTGTGTGTTCTGTTTTTGTAGTCCCAAGGGCAGAGGGGAACATCCTCTCCCAAAGGTACGCCAGAGGTGTGAAGGGTTTTGAAGGCCAGAAGGTTGAGCTCAAGGCTGAAGAACGTCAACGTGACTTTATACCTGGATGGGCCTCTTTTACAGGACGCACAAAGCCAAACGGATATTGTTACGGCACAGAACCATGTGTGAATCCAAGCACTGGTTGAACCCTCAAGTCCCCTGAATAGCCTGAATTTAATTTAATTTAATTTGTTGCATTTCTATGCCGCCCAACTCCCGAGGGACTCTGGATGGCTTACAGCAAAAATAATGCAAACAATGAACATAGAAAAATTATTTAAAAGCATCATATAAACATTTTAAAAACATTAAAAGCTCATGCACAGATGTCACATAGGAAGCAATGGCCACACTTCGAAATAGACAGGACCCCTTAAGTTACCAGCAACCCGATAGATGAACTCTAGAAAATCCATTTTTGATGCAAAACCTGGCCTTAAAATCCCCCTCCACAGATAAAGTTGGATCGTAAGCGGAACAAAAAAAAAGGGTCATTGCAAAGCATTTGCTACCACCCTGCAACCCATTGCAAGTATTGGAGATATGCAGTCTGGGCGTTTCTGCTTTTGGAACTCTCTTTGCCACCAGGTAGCCCAAACAAGCCGTTTCCTTCCCTTTGCAACAAGAAAGGGGGGGGGGAGAAAAAAGGAAGAAGTTAAGGAAGGAAAGGAGGAAACCGATGAAGGAAAAGAAAAGATTTTACATAGCAGGATGGCAAAGGAGATGTTCCCCCCCCCCAAAAGCAGCCCCCCCTCCTTGCCCAGAGGAAGACTTCTCTCCCACTCCCACCATTGAAAAAATGCTAGCAAACTTCTCACTCCTTCCTTTTCCCTGCCCCCTCCTCCTTTTCCTTCCTCCTCTTCTGCCTCCTCCTTCCTCTTTCCCACCCCTTCCTCTTCCTCTTCCTCCTCCCCACTCTTCCTCTTTCCCCCCACTTCCTTCCCCTCTTCTTCCCCGCCCCTGCCCCCTCCTTTTCCTACCCCTCTCCTTCCGCTTCTTCCCCCACTTCTTCCTCTTCCCCACCCCTCCTCTTCCTCCTCCTCCCCACTCTTCTTCTCCCCCCCACTGCCTCCTTCCTCTTCTTCCTTCCCCTCTCCTCCTCCCCCTCCTTCCTCTTCCCCCACTTCTTCCTCTTCCCCATCCCTCCTCTTCTTCCCCCATCTCCTCCTTCCTCCTCTTCCCCACCCCCTCCTCCTTTTCCTACCTCTCTCCTCTTCTCCCCCCTCCTTCCGCTTCTTCCCCCACTTCTTCCTCATCCTCCCCACTCTTCCTCTTTCCCACCTTCTTCCCTGCCCCCTCCTTTTCCTTCCCCTCCTCCACTGCCCTTCCTTCCTCTTCCCCCACTTCTTCCTCTTCCCCACTCTTCCTCTTCTTCCCCATCTCCTTCTCCTCTTCCTAACCCCCTCCTCATTTCCTACTCCTCCCCCTCCTTCTGCCTCTTCCCCCACTTCTTCCTCTTCCCCACCCCTCCTCTTCCTCCTCCTCCCCACTCTTCCTCCTCTTCCCCATCTCCTCCTTCCTCCACTTCCCCACCCCCTCCTCCTTTTCCTACTCTGCCCCTCCTGCTTCTTCCCCCATTTCTTCCTCATCCTCCCCACCCCTCCTCTTCCTCCTTCTCCCCACTCTTCCCCGTCCCTGCCCTCCTTTTCCTACTCTTCTCCCCCTCCTTCTGCTTCTTCCCCCACTTCTTCCTCATCCTCATCCTCCCCACTCTTCTTCTTCCCCATCTCCTCCTCCCTCCTCTTCCCCTCCTCCTTTTCCTTCCTCCTCCTCCTCACTCTTCCTCTTCTTCCCCATCTCTTTCTCCTCCTCTTCCTCACCCCCTCCTCATTTCCTACTCCTCCCCTCCTTCTGCTTCTTCCCCCACTTCTTCCTCATCCTCCCCACCCCACCCCTCCTCTTCCTCCTCCTCCTCACTCTTCCTCCTCTTCCCCACCCCCTCCTTTTCCTACTCCTCCCCCTCCTTCTGCTTCTTCCCCTCCTCCTCTTCCCCGCCTCTTCGTCCTCCCCTTCCCCGCCCCCTCCTTCCCCTCCTCCTCCTCCTCCCCCGCATGGCCGAGCCGGGAGCGCGGCGGGGCAGGCGAGAGCAGCGGCGGGATGGGCGGCTGCGGCGGGGCCGGAGGGACCCAGGCCCGGGGGCTGTGCCCCCACTAGCCCCTTCCTCCTCCTCCTCCTCCTCGGGGGTCTCCGGCAGCGGCGCAGGCAGCCCGCCAGCCAAGGAGGCGCGGTGGCGCGGACCTCGCCGGGCGTGCCGGCCCCGGAGCCTCCCGGCGCCCGCATGTCCTACAAGCCCCTGGGGCCAGGTGAGCCGCGGCGGGGGAGGGGGAGGGTCTGCAGCAGCCCCCCCCTCCCCCAGCGCCGCCTTTGTGCGCTTGCAAACTTTGGATGGGGCGCCCAGCCGCTTCTCCAGCCTGGGAAGGGGGGGAGGATATTGGGGAGGGGGCTGTCCGGCCCTCAACCCCCCCCACCCATCTTAATGCGGTGGGGGGGGCGGCCAGCCAGAAGGCAGGGTGGGGGGGGATGGAGAAGGCGAGGGAGGGGCTGGAGGGGCAGAACAAGGGACCCTCGCCCCCCTCCCCTTCCCAACCCAACTCTGCACATGCTCAGAGTCTCTCTCTCTCTTTTTACCCCAGGAGCGGGGTCTTTTGGGGGGGGTCTTTCACCCCCAAAAAAGGGGAGGCTGGAGGACTTTTGGAACCAGATTGGGGGGTGGGGGTGTTTTCCTTTGTATTAAGCCTCTGGGTGGGCTTTGCTCCCCCCCCTCCTCCCAGGAAGGAGAAGTAAAGGCAGGATTTCGAATTGAGGAGGGGGGGGGCTTCCCTTCCCTCCCCCCTCCCTCCCCCTCCTTAAACAACTGAAGAGTGTGGAAAGTTTTCTCCATAGGAATCCAAAGGTTTCCAAAGTCCGCCCCCTCCTTTCCCTTCCAGCCCCCTCCCCCCCACCTCTAATTTGACCCCCTCCTCTGCAAAACTTTCTACTTTGGTTACTGTTTTTTGGGGGGAGGGGGTGTTTCTTCAGTCACCCTCCTCCCCCCCAAGATGGATTGGGCCTCTCCCCTAGATAAGTTGGGGACTAGGCTTTCAATGCCTGCCAGGGATTCTGGGTATTGTAGTCCCTCTCTGCCTGTCTCCATCTCCGGTACCACCAGGTCACTTCAGTCATACAGAGATAGAGACGGGATGCCTAGAGAAGCCCTGTTCTAGCTAGCTACAGTCTATCAATCATCCATTAATTAATCAATCTATCTATCATCTGTCTCCTCTCTCTCCCCCTCCTTTATTGCTCTCTATCTCTCTCTTCTATCTTTCTGTCATCTATTTATCTCTTCTGTCTCTTTATCTATCATCTATCTGTCATCGATATTAGTCTATTGATAGCTATATCATCTCTATCTGTCATGTAGAATCTATCAATATCTATATATTTATCATCTATCTGTCATCTATATTGGTCTATCAATCTATATCTCTTTCATGTAGAATCTATCAATATGTATATATTTCTCATATCTATATCATTATCTGTCATCTATATTAGTCTTATCAATATATCATCTCTATGTCATGTAGAATCTATTACTATCTATATATTTGTCATCTATATATATCATCTATATTAGTCTATCAATATCTATATCTCTGTCATGTAGAATCTATCAGTATCTATATATTTCTCATATCTATATCTGTCATCTATATTAGTCTATCAATATATTTCTCATGTAGAATCTATACATTTCTCATATCTATATATCTATCATCTATCATCTATATTAGTCTATCAATATATCATGTCATGTAGAATCTATATTTCTCATATCTATCATCTATGTCATCTATATTAGTCTATCAATATATCTCTCATGTAGAATCTATCAATATATATTTCTCCTATCTATCTATCTATCTATCTATCTATCTATCTATCTATCTATCCATCATCTAGTATACTGAGAATTGAGCAGGTATTGTAGTCTCAGCCTCTAAATAATGGCAAGAAGGTTGAATTAAAAGTTTCTTGTTACAAGACTCTGGTTGTTAAAAACCAGGAAGGGGTAACTTTGCCAGGCCAGTATTTGAAGAGAGAAAGGTTTAAAAAGAGTGCTTGCAAAAACCCCTTTCTAAAATGGTTCAGGTTTTCGTCTAAAGTTTGGTTTCTAACTTGGGTTTGGTTAAGTTGGTTAACGGGCAGCACCTTCGTTCATACCATAGGCTAAACCAGTGGGAAGTGGGGGGGTTTCCCCCAAACTTAACATCCTTTAAAACGTTTGGGCTTCAACTCCCAGAATTCCCCAGCCAACATTTTAAAAGTTGCCAAAGTTTGAAAAACACTGTCTAAACTATAATATAGAGGTTTGGTAGGGGGATTAATGGATGTTCTGTGCTCCCAGCCAGCTGTGATTTATTCCGTAAACGACAGCTAAGCCAATAATGGCTTGCTTAATGCCTAAACCAGCATCCTCCGTGCCTTTTCAGAGGGAACAGCTGGCAAAGGCCTACCGAAAGCCAATGCCTGTGGCTATGCCCCCAGGTTTGTGCCCACCTCCCCAAAGAACATCTCTTTGACAGGTTTATTCCAGATGTTTGGATTTCAAGGATGCTGAAGATCCCTGCATTCCAGCTCCCTCGGGTTTTACCGGTGGGAAATTTCAAAGGCGCACCCTCAATCCCTGGAGGGAAAACAAAACCTGATGACCCTGAGAAAATTCAGCTAAAAATAAAAATACAAGGCTAGAGCCCGTGGGACCTTAAAAAGTGTCCTTGTAAGCGAGACTTCGATTTTGGAGTCCGCAGCTGTTCCTTCACATCTGGCCCAGGAATGCCGAGTTTCCCCCCCCCCGCCACCCACTCCACAAGATTCCCTTTTGTCCTGCCTTTTTGACGTCCGTGCGTTTGTGTGTGTGTGTGCGTGTGCGTGTGTAGTAATTGCGACGTTTTGGACGGGCTTCGAAGCGGGAGGAAGGCCATCTGCCACATTGAAAGGATGACTCAGGCTGCCTCCGAAATCCAGTTCCCTTCCTTTCCAAGACGTGAGGATCATCCCCAATGCGAAAAAAGGAAAAAAAAAAAAGAAAGAAATTTAGAAAGATCTTCCTTCAAATGCTTGGGTTGATTCCAGTTTAACCCGAGCTGCTTTCTTTTATTATTTTCTTACTCTTATTTTCTTATTCTTATTCTTTCCTATTCATTATTCTTATTCATTGTTCTTATGATAGATTTAATTAATTAATTTAATAATTATATTTCTATACCGCCTTTCTCCCATAGGACTCAAGGCGGTGTACAGTCAAGAAAAATATAGATACACAAAACATCATAAAATTGCTAATTAAAATTATTATTATAACATAGTTTGGCCCAATTAAATAGAACCTAACTTAATCTTGAATTCGATTCACAGTCTGGGACTGGTAAAAACTTAACGGTTCAAAGTCCTAACCAAGGATCTAAGAGGTATTAAGTTAGCCTCTGAGCAGTTCTGAATAAGGTGGGGTGGGTTTTTTTTTTTTTTTTTGGCAAAGTTGGGATATTCAGGTCTACTTCAGCATATTCAGTTCAAAATTTCCATGTGTCTAGGCAACCCTTTGGGTGGTATTATCAGCATCTCTTTTATTCATTAGACATGAAACTCAAAGTCAACTGAACATTTAAAAACGTTTCTATCACATATCATTGAGTGGCGCTGATGGTTGATATGGGTTGGTGCCAGCATCCTAGGGATCAATCAAGTAGCTTTTTGAGGATGATGATGATTGATTGATTGATATAATCTTTAGTTTGATTCGCAGTCTGGGACTGGTAAAAACAATTCAAGTCGTAACCAAGGATCTATTATTATTATTCTTTTATTCATTAAACATGAAACTCAGTCAACTGTACATTTAAAAATGTATCAGGAATACCATTGACTGGTGCTAATGGTTGATACGGGTTGCTGCCAGCGTCCTAGGGATCAACTAAGTATCTTCTTCTTCTTCTTCTTCTTCTTCTTCTTCTTCTTCTTCTTCTTCTTCTTCTTCTTCTTCTTCTTCTTCTTCTTCTTCTTCTTCTTCTTCTTCTTCTTCTTCTTCTTCTTCTTCTTCTCTTTCTCCTTCTCCTTCTCCTTCTCCTTCTCCTTCTCATCATCATATTATTACTATTATTATCATCATCATCTTTTATTCATTAAACATGAAACTCAGTCAACTGTACATTTAAAAATGCATCACAAATACCATTGACTGGTGCTAATGGTTGATACGGGTTGCTGCCGGCGTCCTAGGTATCGATCAAGTATCTTCTTAAAATATATGATATTCCGAGTAGCGCAGCTTTTTGCAGTTCCTCTGGTGGTGGTGGTGTAGTTGTTATTATTATTGATTTAATCTTCAGTTCGATTCACAGTCTGGGACTGGTAAAAACAATTCAAGTCGTAACCAAGGATCTATGATTATGATTATTTGTATTCTTACTTTTATTTTTAAAGGGATGTTGTTTCTTCCGTAGGGTGTTTTTCAGGGGGTGGGAAGAGGGATGTTGAGAGTGTCGTGTCCCGTCCCCCACATCTCCATCGTAGCTTCTCCGCCTGCTTTGTGAACGGGGCACACTCCGGCACCCTGGCTCAAGGCCAGCCGGGCAGACAAAGGAGACTGAAGCTGAATGCATTCAATGTTTGAGCTGGCATCGCCTGTCCCTGTGGCCAAGTGCCAGGCAGGGGCTCTGGCACCGATGAGCTTTGTATTCCCCTACTTCTCCGGGGCCCAAAAAACAGCTGAGTTCTCAGGCTGGGCTGGTTCTGGGCCCCCTTGAACAGAACCTATCCAGATGGGGAAGAGATCCCTGCAAACAAATCGGTTGATCCATTGCCCCGAACTTCTTTGCAGTTCTTTGCGATGCTTCCCTCACTCTCCCTCCAGCGTCCGGGCTCGGCTAAATGAGCTCTGGATGTCCTTTGACGAAGATTTCCCGTTTCCAAGCCAGCCTGGCATTGTGTGCCTTTCCTTCCACCACCACCCACCCTCACCCTCCAGCTGGGTGAAGCTGGCACGGCTGCAAAAGGCGGCCATCTGCATTGCGTTTGGGGGGGGGCGGTGGCGCAGCCAAGTCCGAGCCCCCCCCCTCTCCTTTTGTTCCTGGGGGCCTGCTGCCGGCAGAGGAGGCTCTGGCTGCCGGAGGCTATGTCCTACTACGTGTTTGAGGGCCAAGGAGCAGGTAAAGGGACCCCCGGATCGTCGGTTTGGGGGCGGTTGGAGAAGAGGGGTGGTGGGTGGCACAGCCTCGAGATACGGAGCCAGTCTCTAGGGCAAGATGGGGCCAGTGGAAGGCTCATCCTTCCTGGAGAAGGCAGGCAGGCGGGCGAAGCTGGGCTTCGGAGTGGACCCATAATCCCCAACCTTTCCAATGGCAAGCCCCCCCCCCACCCAACCCACCCCATTTGTCACCAGCGTTGGCTTGCCAGCCATGCCAGAAATGAGGAAGGGGTGTCGCCAATTGGGAGAAAGAGACCCGTTTTTTTATGGCCAAGGTGCCTGAATTCACGTCAAACCCCCCCTCCCTCCCTTATATTTGTGTACCACCACAAAACAGCCGCTTCGCACATGCTGTAAATCACCCTTTGATTGGCTTTACGGAGTAAGTCGATGCCTTGGGTGGCCAACTTTAATGGAAATATATTCTGGCGGACACCCACCCACCAAAAGAAAGAAAAATGTATATATTTGCTGCCATGCTGGACCCCGATATTCTCCTGCGCTCGAATGAGTTCCATTGCCTGTTTGACAGACATATTTTTTTTTCCCCTGAGCCGGGGAGTCTATAAATTAGATTATTTTGAAGCCCGATCCCATTATTCGTTTGCGTAAGGAGTTTTATTTAGGATTTCTGGGGCTGCCCGCCTCCTAGCAGTGACTCCGAGCTCGCAAATCATGCCAGCGTTACAAGAAGAAAAATCGCCAATTTTTAATATTTCACAGCTGGGGAGAACAAGGAAAGTCCATGCGAAGGGGGGAAAAGTTTTCTTTCCCGAGACAAAAAAAGGACCATTCTTGAAGCGTTCGCATTTATTTCCGAGTTAAGCCTGCAATTCCGTGTTGCTATTAAGCATTAGATAACGCTGTTAAACTACAGAGTGATAGATAATGCATTTTCTCTGATATTTATCTCTTAATTCTTTGGGGATCCAATCTTACCCATTGCGTTTATTTCTCTCCAAAGCTCATTCTCCTTCTACCAGTATGGCGGGCTCGGGGCAGTACCGACATCTGATTAATGACTACGGACCCCCGTCTCTAGGCTACACGCAAGGAGGGCAGGTAAAAAAAAATAAATTGATTTTTCCGTTTTAACTTTATGGACGCAGGGGACCGTTCAGTCCCCTTGGTCGGTCAATCCTGCTTTCGTGTTCATGTCATGCAGAGGGTTGAAATTGTGATGATGCTACGAGATTCTGCCAAGAAGGAAAAGGCAGGATTTTCTTTGTTACTATTCTAGTGATTAAAGGGGTCTCTGCCTCCAATAGAGTAGAAAGGGTGAAGAGAAGAGCAACGAAGAGGATCAGGGATCTGGAGGCTAAAACATATGAAGAACGGTTGTAGGAACTGGGTATGTCTAGTCTAATGAAGAGAAGGACTAGGGAGGACATGATAGCAGTCTTCCGATACTTGAGGGGCTGCCACAAGGAAGATGGGGTTGTTCTTATCTAGGCCTCCTGAGTCAGTAAAACACACGAGGAGTCCCAAAAACCTGTTTTATTTTAACAGCTGTGAATTCTGTTCATCCACAGAGGAGTCCCCAAATAGTTGTCAAGAGTCCTTCGGGATAAGGCTGATAATCACTCACCTTTATCTCCCTTGACACACTGCCAAAGACCTAATTGGCAAAGGCACACGGAGTCCAGAATCAAACGGAGCTTCAGGCTGTAAACTGCACAGAATGAACAACGTTGCTTCCTGCAAAGGCGCCACGTGCCTTTGCTCCTCTTTTAAGCCTTATGGGAGAGGCCAATCATCTCCCAGCCCTACTCCCGAGTCGTCCCTTTTGTTTTAGCTGTTCTTGCCTTCCAGCAGCTCTGCGCATGTGCGCACTGGGAACAGGCTCCCCCCGTTCCTCTGCCTCGCTGAGGTCCGACTCTGGAGGCTCCGGAGGCAGCACGTACCTCCCAGATGGCCCTTTCTCTGCCTCCGACGCAGAGCCTTCGTCTGAGCCTTCCCCAGGCTCCAGGACTGACCCATGTTCCTCCCCAGCCTCCTCACTGTCCGACTCTGCGGCCAGCTCCGCAGGGAGGTAATTTTGATCCCGTGACCCTGGGGATGTTACAACAGTCGTTAAGTGTGAAAATCGGTCCTTTTTTTCCAGGGCCGTTGTAACTTTGGTCACTAAGCGAAAGGTCGTTAAGATGGGGACTATTGTTCTGCTCCTTTGTTAACCCTCGGTTTTTGGATTTATTTGTGACTTAATTCGAGGTTTGTTTGTTTGTTTTTCCTGTCCTTTTCTGTCAGCAGGGCAGCGGCAGCAACCAAGTCCCTCAGAGCAAATACGCAGAACTCCTGACCATCATCGAAGAATTAGGAAAAGAAATCAGACCGACGTACGCCGGGAGCAAAAGTGCCATGGAAAGGCTAAAACGAGGTAAATTTTAGGTCAGATCTTTTAAATCGCCGACGTTTCTAGTCCTCGGGATTTGTACCGCCGTTGAAGCGGGCTTTATCCTCTCCCGGTTCTGAATTTGCGACGGGTAGTAGAGCCGACGACGGAAAGAGGCCGGCTTACTATTTGGAAGCAGATTGGCGGGAATTAACGCAGTCGGCCTCTCTTAACCAACCGAGTAGTTTCGGCCTTGTTCCTTTTCATTGGTTGATCTCCGTTGCCATGGTGACAAGCTTCAGGGTTCGCCCATCCTCGTGGGCGGGAATCGATTTAATCCAAACATCATTTGGCTGCAAACTACAAAAGAGGCCGTTTACGGTCTCGGAAAACCCGCCTTGACTTAAGTGCAAAAGGCAGGCTATTTTCTAGACCAGGGGTCTCCAACCTTGGCAACTTTTAAGCCTGGCGGACTTCAACTCCCAGAATTCCCCAGCCAGCAAAGCAAAGCTGGCTGGGGAATTCTGGGAGTTGAAGTCCGCCAGGCTTAAAAGTTGCCAAGGTTGGAGACCCCTGCTCTAGAGATCACACCCAAACAGATTCAGGAAAGACAAAACAGCCTTGTCTACCGTATTTTACACAAATAAAAGAGATTTATTCCAAAAGTGGAGACTCAAAATAGATAAGTCCTCGACTTACGGCCGCCATTGAGCCTGACATCTCTGTCATTAAGTGAGCTTTGCCTCCTTTTACAACCTTCCTTGCCTCTGTTGTTAAGTGAAGCACAGCAGTGGGTAAGTTACTGTGTTTCCCCAAAAATAAGCCCTCCCCGAAAATATTTAAACGCACGAGCAGCTGGTCCCCGCCATTTCCTCTGGTTGGGGTTAGGGAGACAGAGATAAAAATCAGGTAAGACGGCAAGAGGAGCCCCGTCTCGCTCCCCGCACCCCAAAATAATAAGACCTCCCTGAAAATAAAGTCAAGCACTTATTTTGGGGTTCAAAAAAATATGAGACAGGGTCTTATTTTCAGGGAAACACGGTAGTAACTGTAATTCATTGTTAAATGAATCAAAGTTGCTTGTGAGGAAGTCGCAAAGGGGGATCATACGATCCTGGGACACAGCAACAGTCGTAAGTATGAGTCAGTTGGCAAGCATCTGAATTTTAATCGCGTGACCCATGGGGATGCTGCAGAGGTTGTAAGCGTGGGAAAAGGTTGCACATCACTTTTTTTCGGGGCCGTCATAACTGTGAATGGTCACTAAAGGAACTGTCGTTAAGTCGAGGATTCCTGCAAAGGCCAAAATGAACTTTGCACAAAAAGACGGGCTGTTAAAATATGATTTGCTTTGGAATTTGGGCTCTTTTATGATGTTATTTCCCCAGTCAGCAGCTAAGTTGCTCGCTCACCTCGGGGAGACAAAAAAGCATCTTTAACAACAAAAAAAACCCTATTTTATTTATTTTTCCAGGTATCATTCACGCCAGAGGCCTGGTCCGAGAATGTTTAGCAGAGACGGAGAGAAATGCAAGATCTTAAGATCCCTTCGGCCCCTGCCTCCCAAGTGATCCCTTCCCCGTTCCTCTGGAAAAAAATGCAGACCAATCCTTCCAAACTGGCAATTCTACACAGCTTCTTTCTAATTTGGGATGATAGTTCCCCTTTTCGAGAACGGTGGCCGAAGATTGCTGGGCCCCCGTTGAATTCCTGCTCCAATTCAAGATGTTTCTATCCTTTCACAAACTTACTTTTGACTCTTATTCTTTCTGCAAGCCACCATCCTGGATCGATCCATTAAAAAAGAGGAAAAAAAAGAACCCCACCCCTTGGAAGAATGGAAATGGGTTCAGAGGGCTGTTTTTTTTGTTCTTTTTCCACCCAAAGTCTGCTCAACAAAAGCTTTGCTTCTTTCCCATTTATTTTGCCATCTGCACCCAACATCCCCTCTCAAACTTTCTGCCATCGCTTTCCAGACTCGCAAACCTCTCAAGATCGTTTTCCGGTCTGCGTTCAGGGCCGGTTGAGGGAATCCGTTGCAGCTTTCCAGAGATCCCTCGGCTGAAATAAAAGCTGGACAGGTTCCCCTCTCGGAAATCTCCCTCCTTGCATTACTGGCGTTTTTCTATACAATGCATCAGTAGGTTTTGCGTCGATGAGTTGTGGACATCCACAAACACACCAGAATCCTGCACAACGCACCCAGGTAAATTCTTAGGATTTGCAGGGTAAGCCTCTTTTTTGGGGGGAGAAAAATTGCCTTAATCACCCCCAAATTAACTTCCCAGCCCAACGATTTCAGGAATTGTTTTTAAGCTGGAAGGATTCTAAACCTGCCTGCCATCTGCCCTTCAAGCGCCATAATATTTTTTTGGCACACAGACCATAAACAATCTCTCTGAAAACGTCCCTTTCTTTGCATGAGTTTTCCCCAACCATCTCCCCCAAAAAACGCACAATTTCCTCCCAAGCAGAAAACAGCCAATTTTCAGCCCCGTATTAACAATTCTCTCCCCCCCCATCCCTGGATTTAAATTGCAACTTTGCCTCTTTGTATGTATTTATTACTTGACGTAATAAAGCTTATTTTCAGTAATTCCTGTGGTTAAATAGTGGCGAGCCGTTGGGAGAGAGGGATGTTGGGCCTGGACAAGTAATTAAAATTATTACACGAGGACGAACAGAGGAGATGGAAACGATTAAGAAAAGGAAAGTAAGCGTACATTCGGATGGATTCCAGAAAAGGGATCCAGCTTTTCCCTGATTGAACGCCGGGATGCCAAAGTTTTCTTTGATAACGGATTGAACGCATCAACTCGACAACTGGATTTAACGTTTCGGGGAGCGAAATGCAACTTTTGGCACATTACCAAATGGCAGCAAACAAGCCTGTATAGTTTGTTCTTTTAAAGTTCCGGAAAAGAATATGCAAGGAGAAGAAATAAATTACGTGACACCCCCCCCCCCCCAAAAAAGCTGCGATCTAGGCCCTGGGAAATGAGGAGTGGGTTTTCTTCTCTGCCATCTGCTAGGATCTCTTGTCCTCAGTGAAATTTGGGGGGGGAGAATGACTCCATCGTGCTAATAATTCAAGCACTGATTGTACTGTGTTGTTTTCTGCTGAACCGCCGAGTTCTTAAAAGAAATAGGCATTGATTAGAGTAGGTTGTCCGTTTTTTTGGACAGCCGAGACTGTCTTTATGTTCCTATCTTGCCCTCCAGGCCAAGCATTTCTTTCAAGTGCCGCTTCCTCTCCAGGTTTTTCTTGGCTTGCCGTCTCTTCTCTTCCTTTTTTTTCTGGAACTCGTGTTTCTCCTGGAGGACCACGCTGGACTGGCCCTTGTAGAAAACGTCCACTTTCTCCTGAAGGATCTCTCGGGCTTTGGAGCGGTTGGTCTCGAGGGATCGGGTCTGATGGCACTAGGGAAGAAGAAAAAAGGATCTGGAGTTAGAGAAGGCGGGCCGCCTCGTCCGGAAAGCTTTGCTGGGATAGGTGCTACTCGAGAAAAGCATTCGGGCAGGAGACGTTCAGTGGTCAGAAATTGAGAAAAACAATACTGAAGACTGGATAGGCCGGCAAAAGCTCACAAAGAGAGCCATAAATGCCATTAGGATGAGGATGAGCGCGTGGGCCATGTTCTACCAACGCTTCTAGTAGGATGAACAGGATGAGATGGTTTAACTGCCACTAGTTGAAAACTGCTTTCATCCAGAAGTGTTTCTTAACCGTGGCAACTTAAGAGGGATGGACGTCCATTCCCAGAATTCCCTTGCTGGCTGGGGAATTCTGGAAGCCAAAGTCCACCCATTTTCTGAGGTCTACCAACCATAGTGTCTGGACTCTAGAGAAGCCTGACCCTGGGGAATTCTGGGAGCTGAAGTCCAACCATCTTGTGGTTGAAGTTCAGACATCATCTGAGGTCTACCAATCATAGAGTCTGGGCTCTAGAGAAGCCAGACCCTGGAGAATTCTGGGAGCTGAAGTCCACCCATGTTCAAGCTGCCACAGTTGAGAAAACACTGCACAACTAGTTTCAATACGACCACAAATCTTGCAGATTGAGCTAAAGGTTTTCCTGGTCAAACACAGACCACAATTTACTCCACGCCCCATCATTCCTGTGCTTACAACAGGGAAGGTTCTCCTCTGATCACCTGGATTGGGCTTTTACTCACAGTAAGAGATCCGGAAGCCCCCTATATTTCAGATCCTCGAGTAACTTTCAGATCACGCACAGCAAGTCTGGATCAAATAAGGGAGCCCTGCTGCCAGGAAATGAAGTAGAACCCTCAGTGCCTTCACCTTGATGACAATCCCCGAAGGAAGATGCTTCAGAACCACACAGTTGTTGGTTTTGTTGGTGGCTTGGCCTCCAGGCCCAGAGCCCCGGACAAACTGTTCTTCCAAGTCGGCTTCGTTGAGAGGAAGCAGCTCGGCACAGCTCTTCTTCCCTGCTCCAAGGACGTACGGTCCAAGACAGTGGCGCAGTAAGAGATGTTTGCCTCCAAGCTTTGATGTCCAAGGGAAGGTTCTCCGATGGATCAAAGCGGCAGTGAAGCGTAATAAATTTGAGGGAGGCATCTAAATGGAACCGGCAGGGACTTTTCTAGCTGCAAGAGAGAAACGGAAAGACTGAACTAGAGAGAAAAAAAATCCAGAAGTTTGGCTGAGTCAACATACCATAGCCTACAGCAGGTTTAATAGTTTGGTCAAGATAAAGGTTCCCCTGGCACATCTGTGTTAGTCGTTCCCGACTCTAGGGGGCGGTGCTCATCTCTGTTTCAAAGCCGAAGAGCCAGCGCTGTCCGAAGACATCTCTGTGATCATGTGGCCGGCGTGACTCAATGCCAAAGGCGCACGGAACACTGTTCCCTTCCCACCAAAGGTGGTCCCTATTTTTCTACTTGCATTTTTTTTACGTGCTTTCGAAGGTTGGCAGAAGCTGGGACAAGTCACGGGAGCTCATCCCGTTACGCGGCACTAGGGATTCGAACCGCTGAACTACCGACCTTTCGATCGACAAGCTCAGTATCTTAGCCTCTGACCTCCCATGTCTCTTTGGTAGAAGAAGCCAAATCTGCATTTGCCTTGAGATGCTTCACGCCACACCGAATGTCTGGTTAACTGCAGAACTGGCACTGTAGAAAAAACAGATCAGCAGCTATTAAAAAAAAATGATGTCTGGTGTGATTTAACCATACCTACTTCTGAGAAAATTCACCATGTAATAATATCGTACCTGGGGCTCTTCTTAATGGCTGCCAAAATGCACCTCTGTCTCCCTGCACAGCTCTGTCTGGCTGCAACCCAGCAGAATTTGCTGAAGTTCAGTGCTTTGGCTTCCATCTGTCCCTTTTCTATTTCTGCATATGCTCTGCTCAAGCCTTCTGTGTTAAATAATACACCAGGTGTGCAGCTCAGCGGGAAGGGACAAACTCACGCTGCAGGGAAAAAAGGAGGGCGAGCTCACTGCTCCCTTTTTTCTCCTCTTACTATTCTTAGAGCAAATTAATGGCTCTAAGCTGATCAACTGACAGGGTTCCAAGAGGCTGCCAAGACCTAGTGGCTCTAAAAGAGAAATCTAGTTTTTAAAAACTCGGAACCAGAAAAACGTTTGAGTCAGCACACAAAAATAAGTCGCCGTAAGCAATACGGGTATAATGGACTCTGAAGCAAAATTCGATCCAAAGTGAAGTTTCGGTATCTTCCCAGTTTTGTTTGAAAGCAACGAATTAACTTGGCCTTGACTGAAATTCTTTTTAAAAAGCCGTTTGATTACGTTGGTGAAGTATCAGCCATTGAAAATAGATTGTTCCCCGAGATGCTCCCTGATCGAAACATTTCCAGTTCAGCATTCGATCCAATGCCGGTACCGAATCGCACATTTTTGCCAGCTATCACAGTTCTGTCACTCCAGCGGCGTAACTTTTTCAGAAGATTCGTGGAGGGGGAAAATGGACCCCAAACCACTGACTTGATAAAAGAGATGAAAAAGTAGACGAGTTTTAAAAGCCAATTTTTTTCACTTATCATCTCCCACCCTCTGCAGTGAAGTCACAATGCGATGCCTGCCACTTCAGTTGCCAAGGGAATAAATGGGATGGGGTGGGGAAGGGGGAAAGAGAGAGAAAAAGGCTGCATCACTGCAGAACCGGCTCGGACCACTGCATTGCAACCAACTGCCAAAGGAAATGCAGCCTGGCCACCTTCCATCATGGTAAGAAGCAAACCCAGTTCCTCCTCTTTAAATCCAGTTGATTAAAAGCAGAGATACGGACGTGGGAATAAGCAAGGGCACCCCCTAAAAAGTTTGTTTGTTTTTTTTTAAAAAAACACGTGCTCAATCTTCACATAAAGGTGGTGTAACTGGGCTGAAACAGATTACAGGCAGTCCTCGACTTACGACCACAACCGAACCCAACATTTATGTTGCTAAGTGAGATCTTTTGTTAAGTGAGTTTTGCTCCATGCAGCGACCACACTTGCCACTGTTGTTAAGCGAATCGTTGCAGGTGTTCCATTAGAAACACGGTTGTTAAGTGAATCTGGTCTTCCACCGCTGACTTTGCTCGCCGCAAAACGTGACCACCCAGGACGTTGCAATCGTCGTAAGTACGAAGCGGTTGCTGAGTGAGTGTCTGTATTTTGATCACGTGATCACGCGGGGATGCCGCAACGGTTGCAAGTGGGAAAATCGGTCCTCAAGCCGTATATTTTCCCCCAGTGACGTTGTAACTTTGTCCGGTCACTAAATGAGCTGTTGTAAGTCGAGAGTAACCTTGTAGTAGCCGTGTTTGCTTGAGTGGCAGATCTGGAGATCTTTTCAGGCTTCTGATGCTCTTCCTTTTTTTTTTTTCCTCTCCTGGATCTGGGCTTTGCAAAGTGTGCCCCCCCTTTTTTGGGGGGGGGAAGGGCTCTCTTTTCCTCTCCAGCTACAAATCAGAGCAGTCCCATATTGGGTTGGAAGTGGAGAAAAGTGGGTTCAAATCCTTATTCTCCCCACCCCCACCCCACCTCCCTCGTCTGGCTCTCATTCTGCCCGCCTGTCCTACCTCGCAGGGCTGTTGTTGTGCGTTTAGGATGGAGAGAAAAGGCCGAAGAGAAGGTGGGAAATAGACACAACGAGCAGCTTCTATGTCGGAGGGGAGGGAGAAGGTTTTCACGGGACGGCCCATCTCTCCTTGCGGAGGGCTTCCCAAACTTACCTTCGGGGTAACTCAACTACGACTAGGCCTCAGCCCCGACGCTGCTGCGCATGCGCCCCGCCTTCCTCAGCGCCCCTCCAATGGCTGAGCCCCGAAGGAGCCAATCCCAGAGAGGCTCTTTCCCCCGCAAGCCCCCCGTCCCGTTCCTCACTCGTTGACCTAAGCGAGAGATAGAGTGTCTCCCCGCCCCCCACGGGGCCAATAGCGTCCTCGATTCTGCGCCCACCCTCCGACTCGCCGGCCAATCGCGTCGCGCGGCGGCTCGGGAGACAGCCAATCGGCGCAGCCGCCTCGCGAGCCTTTGGCGTCCTGTCTTGAAACCGCTTCTTCGAATCTCAACCGCCAACGGCGGGACGGAGGAGACGGTTGGCGGCTCGGCCTTCTCCCCCGGCTCGGCTTTCGCCTGACGGGAGCGGCGCGGAAGGCCAGCCGGGGCCGCCGGGGAGGTAAGCGAGGGACGGCGGAGGCGGAATCCCCTTTACGAGGACCGGACAGCTTCTTCTGACGGGAGGGCGGGGCGACCTCATTTCCTTCCCCTGCCACGCCCCCACTTCTTCGACTGACAGGCGGGTCATCCAATGCCTGGCCGCTCTGGATGTTTATACTCCAGCCTCGTCCAATAAGGGGTGAGGGGTGGGGCTCGTTAAAAGGTCGGGCTCGAAGCCAGTAAATAAGGGCGGGATGCCAGGCTGGCCTACCTTGCAGGGTTCTTGAGAAGGTTCTAAAGGAGCTCAAGAGTTGCTGGGATTCGCTCTGGGTGTAAATTTAATATTGTTATTAGGGTTCTTTTGCGCTGCCAGCCGGTTGTTTACGTAGGATTTGGTATTTTTAATCCACCTATCAAGTATTTCTCCAGGTTTTGGGATAGACAGATGTTGTTTCTTGTTATTATTATTGATTTTTGTGTGTGGTTTTTTTTTTAATTTAATTTTTTTTTTAATTTTAATTTGTTTTTAATGTATCCTTTCAGATACAGTGAAAAACTCAGCAGAAAAGCAGGAGTTGGGTAGATAAATCTAAAATATCAAAAATAAATAGGATAAATAAATATACCTTTATTTGGTATATTTTCGATTAGAAACATTGATAAAGAAGAAAAACTAGGTAGTGGTGAATCAAGTTGGTGGGGTTCATTTCCCAGATGGATAAAAAATTAGGAGATTGTTTTGCACACCGTTGGTTGCAATTTTCTCCTTGCTAGTGAAGAAAAGCGACTTCCTCACTGTTTCATCAAAAGACAATAAATAACATCTCCCCTTTAATGTATTTGGGTTATATGTCGCTAGGTCTAAATTCGAGAATTAAACAGCCGATTTTAAAAAGTTGGCTGTAACAGGGGAGATAGACCGAAATGAAAAATATACAATACTATAGAGAACACACACCTAACCCAAAGTCTGGGGGAAGAAATATAATATATAAAATTGAATATGTTCCTTCCATTTATATTTCAAACTGAATTGGCAAGTGTTTATCTCTTATGTACAGCTGTCTCTGATCCTGTTTGAATATGCACTTCTTAAACTCTTTTGAGTTGAAAAAGGAGAGAAATTTAAGATATATATTATATCCTTAATCATATATGTGTGTGTGTGTATATATATATATGTGTGTGTGTATCTGTATATATATATATATATATATATATATATATATATATACACACACACACACACACTATATTTGTGTTTAATTATTGTGCCTACATTTAATTGCATTTTTAAAAGATCACGTTCAATCTGTTTTGGAGGGTAAAATTTTAAGAATGCTGCATTAATAAATTAAGGTCTTCTACAAATAATTCATGCACACAGAACTGTGGTTCAGAAGAAATAGGTCAAGCATATGATGTATACTGGGAAATGGATAACTTCTTTTTTTGCTTTGTAAAAGCTTCCCAGCTGTCTTTTCTTTGTTCATATTGCAGAGTTTATTCTGGATTTAGCCACCTGGATGAAACAGCAGCAGTAAAAGAGCATTTGTCTGGAATGTTGTGGATATATAAGGCAAGTAGAATGGTCTTCTGGTGCCCAAGAAACCACACTCAGTATACGTGTTAATAAAAAATAAGTGTTTCTAAATATTGGCTGGACCCAACGATGCAGTGGTGAGATCAGACCAAGCAATGAATCTGTTTTTTATAGATTTTAAATGCATTTTAAAACAACAATAGCAGCCATACTTACTTTCCTTGCTGAATTATTTGATCAAAGCAAACTAATTTATACATGTATAAATTTTTTAAGGATAATCACAATCTTTGCAAGCATGAAATATGGAAAACCTGGGATTGGTGAAACCAAAGCAAGAAGCACCATCAGTGGACACCGATGCTAAGAACGCTCACAACTTGATTGAGTATAACCTAAGTGACAAGAGGTTAGTGGGAAATTTAACCAATGTCATGCTTCCTAATTTCTAATCGTGTTTTCAGAATCCAATTTTACAAACAGAAAAGCAAATTTCAATATTTAGCATACTCTGGCCTAAGTTTGTCCAAGAACTTGCTGATGACTGATAAGTCATTTATTTTAACCAAGTTAACAAAATCCACTCAAAGATCTGAGAAAAATCCTGCGGATTTTCCGTGGTTGCCTTTGGAGCAAGAAAGGGGTTGTCAGTGAAGCCCAGCCGAGTTTCAGTAAATAAATAATTCATATTTTTATTTGTTTGACAGAAGCAGTCCTTTGTTCCGGCCGGATGACGTCTCCAATTTCTCAGGCAAAGTTGGTCCTTCTGCAATAACTGAAGAGGTTCATTTGTTGGCTTCATCGATGCAAGATGCTCAAAGCAGCTGTGACCCCGAAATACTGAAGAATTGTGAGGTATGTAACACAGCAGTCTTTCCACGTACGTTTCTCAGTGATTTTGAACAACAGCCTCACTTCACCTTCCTAAGTTTAATTTATGTATTAAATTTACACGTCGCCCATCTCACCATTAAAAGCGACTCTGGGCAACTTACACAATGATAAAAAGATAAATGTGAAAACGAACGGTTGCAGGAACTGGGTATGTCTAGTTTAATGAAAAGGACTAGGGGAGACATGATAGCAGTCTTCCAGTATCTCAGGGGTTGCCACAAAGAAGAGGGAGTCAAGCTATTCTCCAAAGCACCTGAGGGCAGGACAAGAAGCAATGGGTGGAAACTAATCAAGGAGAGAAGCAACCTGTAACTAAGGAGAAATTTCCTGAGAGTTAGAACAATTAATCAGCGGAAGAACTTGCTTCCAGAAGTTGTGACTGCTCCAACACTGGAAAATTTTAAGAAGAGGTTGGATAAGCATTTATCTGAAGTGGTGTAGGGTTTCCTGCCTAAGCAGGAGGTTGGACTAGAAGACCTCCAAACTCTGTTATTCTATACTATTCTAATATGTGTTGTTTCCAAGTGTTGAGGTTTGAAATCTTAAAATGTCTTGCTAAAACTCTAGAATTCTCTAGAGTTCAGATTTGGGGGGAGGGGTTGTTTATTTTCTTTCTGTCTTCAGATTCTTTTTGCTTCTGTTCAGGTCTCAGACCAAATACAGGTATCAGATAACAGGTTCAAGACAAAAATAGGAAATCCTCTGTTGTATCAGAGTTCAACCAATCGCCAAGCTAGATGTGGGCCAATAGAATTTATAACCCATCAAGGAAGAAACCGTTTTATTTCCTTTGCTGAATCTTCTATTTTCCCATAGACCAGGTGGCTACATTTGTTCAGCCTGGTGGAGAGGCAGTGCCAAGAACAGATAGTCACACAGCAAAAAGTATTCTGTCATCAAATCCACGTAAGTCGTTTCGTTTCGTTTACTTTGTGCCTTTTTATATGCCGAAGGTCTGGCTCTGGAGAACGTGAGCTGGGAATTGCTAGGGAGTTGGGGATAACCGATAAGGATGGGGAATGCTGTTTACTGTAATTTTATCAAATGCCTAAAATAGCTCCTTGGTTGGCAGGGAGGTATGTATGGTATCCAGAGGTGGTATTCAGCCGGTTCGTGCGAATTGTTGGCGGAAATTTGGCCAAGGTTGCCGAACTGGTAGCGATGGCCATCTGGCCACGCCCCTGAACCGGTCCTCCGGTTGCCGCTCGCTTGCCCCGCCCGCCATGTTCGTCGCCGCCATGTTCTTCACGCAGGTGCATCCCATTGCCTTGCAAGTCCAATGGGACTTGCACCAAACCTCACCCACAGAACCGGTAGTAAAAAAAATTGGATTTCACCACTGATTTGGTCTATGTGTATTTGGTGCATTTTAATATTTACATCCTTTTTGGTAACTGTTTCTCCCTTACCTTTCCTGATGACCCTCTCCACTAATAGTAAACCAACTCTTCCTGAAATTGAAACAAATATACAGAGGTATTGTTGTTTTACCGTTCTCTTTTTCCCTTCGTACATTGGTCTTTTTTCTTTTCTTTTTTTTCTTTTTTTATTTCCGGGTGACTTTTTTGCCATTCATACTCACAGAATACTCACCTGTACGTACATGTCTGAGGCTGCCTGTTGCATTGAAGAAGTGAGACTACTCACCCAATAATATTTCCTGCCGTTTGATGTTCGGAAAATTGTCTGGAAGGAATGCCGGTGCACAAAAACACTGCCTGTACCAAACCGGAGCATTGACTGAAGTGTTTTTTGGCTTAATTCTCAAACTTTGTCCGTGTCCGATTCGTTGTGGTGCTTTTATGTCTTGAGTTTGTCGTGAAATAACGGCGTTAGTTGTGGTTTAATAGGGAAAAAGTTTCTAACTTGTCATTCTTCGTTGAGAGAAGCAAGCCAGCCCAGCCCAACACTCGAATTGTCTTCTTTCATTTAAGGCCACTAAGATTGATAGTTCTTTTCCCTTTTATATTTCCATGCAAAATTTGTTGGGTGGGCTCTGATTTTGTCTCGGCCAAGCCCCGTGAATGCTTCCATGCATGTGTTGCAAAAAGAGATGTCGAACAAATTTCTAAGTATTCATTCGTCTACCATAACATATTTCGGCATGTTGTGTGTGTGTGTATGTGAAAATGGCCTATGGACGTGACTGAAAACGTGACTCTTCTCGTGCAGTCGATCAAATGCTGCCTATTTGATTAAAAGGTTTGATTTTTAATGAAAGTTTTGATCTTCTTGTCTTCCTCCTCCTCCTATTCTCCTCCTCTCCTTCTCTTTCCTCCCTTTCCTTCTCTCCTCCTCCTCCTTCTCCCCTCCTCCTTCTCCTTCTCTCCTCCTCCTCCTTCTCCTTCTCTCCTCGTCCTTCTCTCCTCCTCCTCCTTTTCTCCTTCTCTCCTCCTCCTCCTCCTCTCCTTCTCTCCTCCTCCTTCTCCTTCTCTTTCTCTCTTCCTCCTCCTTCTCTCCTTCTCCTCTCCTCTCCTCTCCTCCTTCTCCTTCTCTCCTCCTTCTCCTCCTCCTTTCCTTCTCTCCTCCTCCTTCTCCTACTCTCCTTCTCCTCCTCTCCTCCTCCTCCTTCTCTCCTTCTCTTTTTCTCCTCCTCTCCTTCTCCTTCTCTCCTCCTTCTCCTTTTCTCCTTGTCTCCTCCTCCTTCTCTTTCTCTCCTCCTCTTCCTCCTCCTCTCCTTCTCTCCTCCTCCTCCTCTCCTCTCCTCCTCCTCCTCTCCTTCTCCTTCTCTCCTCCTTCTCTTTCTCCTTCTCCTTCTTCTCCTTCTTCTTTCCAGAACATACAAAATGAAATCAGACGCTTGGGGAAACTGCAAACCCAGAGTGTGTGCTCGTGTGCCAAACAGGCCTCTTCCGTCAGACTTTCAGACGGCCGCCCGTCGCTAGGAAGTCCGATGGGGTTGAAGGCCAACGCTTTTGAAGAAAATGAGCTCTTTACCAGTCAGTTCCATCCCGGCCATGCTGACCACCGGGCAGAAGCTTCCACCATGCACCGGGAGGGCCTTACAAACAGTGTTTCAATAAGCAGCGGATATGGGACGTTATCTACTGCGGAACTCAGTCCCAGCAAATGCGATGACCTGCCGGCCTGCATGGGAAACTCAGAGACAATGACCAAACGGCCGAACCATCCAGCACCAGCAACGGAGGATGTCGCTGTGGCCAGCATTCGGGACAAAAGAGAAGGCTCTCAAACCACAATCGGGCATTTTCCACCTCTGAAGGAGAAGGATGGCGACGTTCCCGCTCAGTTTGAGCATCAGATTCACGAAGGTCAACCTGAGGAACCAAATGGGTAAGGGACCGATACTATTCAATTTGCTAGGTTCTTCTTTAAAACTAGAGGATGGGTTACCAGCTTTAAAATTTGGCTTTTTATTCTAATGTACTGTTTCTCAGCCTTAGCAACTTTAAGATGGGTGGACTTCAACGCCCAGAATTCCCCAGCCAGCAAGCTTCAAGAGGGGAGGGACTTCAACTCCCAGAATCCGTCAGCCTGCGTGCTTTAAGATGGGTGGACTTCAGCTCCCAGAATTCCTCAGACAGCAAGCTTCAAGCGGGAAGGGACTTCAACTCCTAGCTAGCCATGCTGGATGGGGAATCCTGGGAGCTGAAGTCCACCCCTCTTAATGTTGCCAAGCTTGAAACACTGCTCTAAGAAATCCATTGCAGTTTGCAAAGGTAGCTGGACCTTCTGTTTTTACTGTCACCATCCAGAAAAAATATATATATATAAATTGCAGCGCTCAATCAATTATTTTTATTTGCCGTGTCTCGGTTTTCTTTTTCGACAGCAAACCTTTAACCTCCTGGGCTCAAAAGACGAAACAAAACCACCTGAAAAAAACAAGCGTGGAAGAAGAGACCGAGCCGGGAAAAGAGCAAACCGTTGACAGTGTAAGAGAGTTGCCGAAATCCAAATGAAACGGGCCGGCGGCAGTGAATGAAAACACACAACAACTTCAAGCCGCGTGGATTTTGATTCCCAGAATTTCCCAGCCAGCATGTTGGTGCTCTAGGATTGCACTGCCCAGTTAGCCCTTAAAAGTTCTAAAGAGGTTAATCTAGCTGTGGTCCAAGATTATGCCCTAAAGCCACGGGCCTCCAAGCTTGGCAACTTTTAAGACTTGTGGACTTCAACGACCGATAAATCCCTGATTTTTCTCTTCCCCGTTTTGTCCGATTACAGGCCAATACCATCGCTGCTGCTGCTGCCGTGCCATCAACCACACCGTTTTACCTCAATCAGCAAAATGGAAGCCAAAATTCTTTAGTCTCTCTTTCTTCAGGTACAGTAGCTTCCAAAATTCATTCCTCTGTCTGTACCTCTTGTAAGTATGGTAAATTTGGAACTATGGGGATTGTTTTATTAGCTTGACTAGCCTTCCTCCTTATTTTCAGTGGTGTCTTTTGAAATACCGTGTTTCCCCGAAAATAAGACCCTGTCTTATATTTTTTTGAACCCTGAAATAAGTGCTTGATTTGATTTGATTTGATTTGATCACATTTCTATACCGCCCTTCTCCCGAAGGACTCAGAGCGGTGTACAGCCATATTAAAACAAACCCATCACAAAAATTAAAAACCAAAAGCACCACCAAACTTTTACCTCAATCGTATATTTTTCTTTCAAAATTGACATCCCGGCTCTTTGTTATCCTTAAATCCGTTTCGAGATGCCTGTTTTATCCCGCAGGTCTGACCTATTGGAGATTAGACGAGAAGGAAATGTATCAAGCGTTGCCTAAGAATTTAGGAAATGAATTTTCTACGTTCTCAACGAAGGACTCCTCAGAACAGGTATTGCTACCTTCTGCAGGGTGTTTTTTTTCCCCTCTTTTGCTGAATTTTCCGTCTCTCCTCCCCTTCTATTGGCTGGCGCTGCTTGCTCATTGTTTAACATGTGAAGGCTGACAATGTCTTTTTAAGAAGAGGTTGGATAACCATTTTGTCTGAAGTGGTGTAGGGTTTCCTGCCTGAGCAGGGGGTTGGACTAGAAGACCTCCAAAGTCCCTTCCAACTCTGTTATTTTATTCTATTCTAATGTGTGACGACCAATTCTGCTCTCCCCTTATGGCATTAAGCTGCTTTGGGTTCTGAGCTCTACTTTTTCCATATAGCAATATTTCTCTACCTACCGTGGCAACTTAAGATGGGTGCTGGCTGGGGAATTCTGAGAGTTGAAGTTCACCCATCTTATAGTTGCCAAGTAGAGAAACACTGACTTACAGTGACTGGATGTCCCTGTTCCTAGAGTTATTCTACTTGCCCCTCTTCCCAACACATTATATTTCGAATAGAATAGAATAAGAGAGTTGGAAGGGACCTTGGAGGTCTTCTAGTCCAACCCCCTGCTTTGGCACTTCAGACAAATGGCTATCCAACATCTTCCTAAAAACTTCCAGTGTTAGAGCATTCACAACTTCTAGTGGCAAGTTGTTCCACTGGTTAATTGTTCTCACTGTCAGGAAATTTCTCCTTAGTTTTAAGCTGCTTCTCTCCTTGATTAATTTCCACCCATTGTTTCTTGTCCTGCCCTCCGGTGCTTTGGAGAATAGCTTCCCATCTAAAAATATAGTCCATCATTATATTAAATAAATGCTTAAACTCTCAGTCTGAATTCTTTCCTCTTAGCTGTCTTCCAGTGACGAGCTGAAGCTTACATCCTTAAAGGATATTTATCATAAGAAACAGAAGGAAAATAAGCAACTTGTAGAGTGGAATTTCGCCCCCCTGCACTCAACTCATCCCCCAGAGGTAATAACTTGTCCTTTACGTCTGCCTGTTGCCTTGAAAATGTCCCTCCTTTCTTATACTTAACAACTGTCCGGCCTCCCGAACAGTTTGAATCTCTCCGGTTCCTAATTGGGATCAGTCTGTTAGCTGATTTTCCCAAAGGTCTTTTTTTCCAGAGGCCACTGAACTTTCTTTGTTTTTCCTTGAAGACGTTTCGCTTCTCATCCAAGAAGCATCTTCAGTTCTGACTGAATGGTGGGGAAGCAAAGGATTTCTGCTTCTTGCAGACAGCTGGTCTTTGGTATTCTTTTTAGAGGGTCGTTGAGGCCACTTGGAGCTTTTTCTGTGTCCTTGGGGGTCACCTGAGCGGTGCCAATGGGTGTGGCCAGCGGGCCACAACGCATCATCTCTTTATGCCAAAGCAACTAATTTACCCTTAACTGGGTCTTGTCTTATTTTTAACTCTAATCACCCTGATGTTCCTTTCACAGATCCTCACCCTCGACCCAACGCTCCACATGAAACCAGGCGAGCTGAACGCCGGGCGGCCTTTGCCCAGGTTCTACGCCAGCCCAGACCCGGCACCGTTTTCTCCAGATTCCATGGCGGGTCCCGCTTTTTCCCTTCGTTCGGAGGCCGATTCGTTTTCTCACACGAGCACCGTGGTGTCCCCTCGCTCCTCCGAGTCTCCCCGATACGCCTCTCGTTCAGCAGCCTTGCACGTCGATCCCTGGGGCGGTTGTGAGTTTCAGAACGCAACCAACATCGCCAGCTCTCCTCATCGGAACCGTGAGATTTTAGACATGGAGGACAACGACAACTTAACCCTCACGCCGTCTTCCGAGGCCCGGTCCCCGATTCCGTCGGATGATCATCGTTTGACGCAGCACGAACTTTCCGTTGCTTGCATAGAAGATCCTCTGGTGCTGTCAAAGTAAGATCACCCATTCAGAATGTTGCTGTCAGGATTCCAAGTAACAGACCCAACTCAATCAAAACTCTTAAGGGGTTTCCTCAGGCATGAATTTATTAGGTAAAGGTAAAGGTTCCCCTCGCACATCTGTGCTAGTCGTTCCCGACTCTAGGGGGCGGTGCTCATCTCCATTTCAAAGCCAAAGAGCCAGCGCTGTCTGAAGACGTCTCCGTGGTCATGTGGCCGGCATGACTCAACGCCAAAGGCGCACGGAACGCTGTTCCCTTCCCACCAAAGGTGGTCCCTATTTTTCTACTTTCATTTTTTACCTGCTTTCGAACTGCTAGGTTGGCAGAAGCTGGGACAAGTCACGGGAGCTCACCCTGTTACGCAGCGGCACTCGGGATTCGAACCGCTGAACTGCCGACCTTTCGATCGACAAGCTCAGCCTCTTAGCCACTGAGCCACTGCATCCCTGTGAATTTATTAGGCACGTCATATTGGCACAGTTGGTGAAAAGCCGACTCTGAAAGCCCCAAGGTTTTCCCCACCCAAATCAAAACCCCAAGTCTCCGCATCCGTCACAGTCCCAACTCTGAACCACCCGCCGACACCGCTACCGGATCGGGCGATTCGGTCCAAACTGGAAGCATTTCACCCCTGTGTGTGTCCCATAAATTGTTATCTTGAAGTACCAGTTTTCTTCTTCGGAAATGTTGTCCAGCAAAGTTGCTAGGGTTTTGAATGTTTTCTTCTTCTTCTCTCTCTCTCTCTCTCTCTCTCTCTCTCTCTCTCTCTTTTTTTTTTTTAAAAAAAATCAGGATTAGGCAGAATTTGAGGGAAAAACATACCCGGCATATAACTGATCTCCGAACGTATTACGAGTCCGAAATTCTCAGTTTAAAGCAGCAACTAGAAGCAAGCCATACCTCTCCTTCCGAGGAAATGAAGAAAATCAATCAAAATCTCACAGACAGGTATTGGCTGAGTTGTTTTTGGAATAACGTGCGTCATCTTATTTTTTGAAGTGACGCTGTCCTGGATAAAACTGTTTCTGGACCTTCCCCTCTTCCGTTTTGACACCTGGAAATCAAATGGCCGTTTAGAGCATCTCTTGTGATATTTGCTAATGAAAGATAAGTTGCGAATGAAACAGGAAGAGCTGCGTGCACTTCAAATAGATGTATAGTTGCTCTTTGAACTCTCCCCATAGTAACTTACTCCGCATAGTTTACTTGCAAGCAGGGAGGAGTTCTTCAAGTGGCAAAGTATAAGTAGTCCTTGACTTACGATGACAATTGAGCCCAAAATTTCTGTTATAAAACAAAGAGATTTGTTATGTAAGTTTTGGTCCATTTTACAGCCTTTCTTGCTACCGCTGTTAAGTGAATCACTGCAGTTGTTAAATCAGTAACATGGTTGTTAAGTGAACCTGGCTTCTCCATTGACTTTGCTTGTCGTAAGGTCGCAAAAGGGAACCACGTGACGGCGGGACATTGCAACTGTGGCATTTATTTTAAAAAGTGATTTATGACAGTTACAGATCAAAATTCAGACGCCTGGCAACTGATTCACATTTACGACGACTGCCAAGCGTATGGATTTTGATCCTGTGACCGTGTCACTGTCATAAGTCTCTTTCTTCCAGTGTCGTCGTAACTTCAAACAGTCACTAAATGAATGGTGGTAAGTCAAGGACTGCCTGTAATACACTTTGGGAAATGAAGGTTGCTTATCTACAATCAAGACTTTCTAGCAAGCGTTGACCTCCGACCCCTGATTTAGGCGAAGCGGTTTGCCTAATAATGCGAATAATATTCATTTTTTTGTTTTGTTTTTACGTTTTTTTTTAAAAAAAATATTTTCGAAATACATTTCTTAATCTCCACCCCTTTTTTCCAGCCATTGGTAAAATATATCCCATGTTTGACAATAATCCACATCTTCTTTCTGTTTAATTTTCAACGTCAATCTATCCATTTCTGCGCAATCTACTGTCTTCATCTCGCGGTATATCTTCATTTTTCCAATATTGTGCGAATATAATCCTCGCTGCTCTTAAGATGTAGATCAGTGTGTCTCAACCTTGGAAGCTTGAAGATGGGTGGACTTCAACTCCCAGAATCCCCCAGCCAGCATCGCTGGCTGGGGGATTCTGGGAGTTGAAGTCCACCCATCTTCAAGCTACCAAGGTTGAGAAACACTGATGTAGATAAAGATAAAATGTAATTTTAAGTACATACTTTTCTTATCCATTTTTTCTGATCTTACACCTAATAAAAACAATTTACACTTAATGGCGCTCTGTTTCAACTTTTAGGTGCGACCAGCTAGAAACCTCTCTGCACGAAGCCAACAGCCGTGTCCGATCCCTTGAAAAGAAAAACAAGGCCTTAGAGATGGAAGTAGTAAGTGTAGCTCATGCCTTGGATGCGGTAGTCCAGCTATAACGGGAAAATTTTTTTTTTTAAAAGCATTGAGCATTGCTCCAAACATCTCTTTATGGTCATGAACCGGCAGGGAAGAGTGGGAGGGAAGACAGAGAGGGCCAAAATACGGCCATGTTTTGGTCCAATGGGCACCGAGGACTCCCACATTTGGAGGGAAGAATTTTCTTTGAATGAAGTGGTTTGGCATCTGGGAACAGAAGCCTGGGAGGTACACCTTGGAAGTTTTGTGTTTATTTGCCTGGGAGAATATGAGATGTTCTCGGGCTCGGGCAGAATCCTCTAAATGAGCTGGATCACACTCAAGTCGATGAAATTCTTCTTCATTTAAAAAAATGTTATGTGGACTTCAACTCCCAGAATTCCCCAGCCAGCATGCTTAAGACAGGTGGACTTTAGCTCCCAGAATTCTGGGAGTTGAAGTCCACCCTTCTTAGTTTGAAGGACTTTATTGTTGCTAAATTAAAGGAACTTTAACACAATGAAGAATTTGTTCTCCCAAAGGTGATTTTTGAAGAGGCAACTGGATACCAGAAAGTCGAGTTGCCTCTTGAAAAAGGCTCCTTTGGGACAACCATGACCTGGATGACTTGAGAATCCCCCGAGACAAGAATTTGTTGTAATTGAGCGTTTCCGCCCCCATGAAAAACATCTCGTCTCAAACCTGCATCTTAATTCTATCAAATGTTACGGCCGGTCCTCCTGGCAGTTTTGGCACCGTCGTCTGACCGCGCTCTCGTGTGACTCTCGGCCTCTTCCCCTTTCCAGACAGATTGGCGGGAGCGCTTCGGCGCCCTCAGTGCCACCACCAAATCCTTGCAGGAGCGCATCGAAGAGATGCGCACGAGCGGCAAGGACAAAGATAACACCATCAGCCGCCTCAAGAGAAGACTCCGGGATCTGGAAGAGGCCTTCGAGAAAGCCTACAAGCTCTCCGACAACAAGGATGCTCGCTTAAAGGAAGAAAACAAGATGTTTCAAAACGTAAGTTTTGCCCACTTTGGAATGCATGTGGCCAACTGTCAAGAACAGCCTCCCAATTTGTTACCGACCCAAGTCTTTAGTTGATGGGATTGTTCGAAAGCCATAAGAAAGCCACGGGAACAGTGTGGGTCATTTGGCTGTCCGTGTTCTGACCTAGGCTTCCCCAAAAAGCATGAAGCAGACCCCTTGTCCCGACAAAGACCCCTTTTTATTAAGTGACTGTGAATTCCTCTCGTTCACATCCAGCAAAGTCTTTCCAGGAAGAATTTAACAGTCACAGACCTTATCTCGCTTGGAGAGATTTGGGCCATTCACCGTCCACCTGTGGCTTTACTCCTGAGTCGACCCTTGTTCTTTAGCTGTTCCCTTCGTCTGGCAACTCTGCGCATGCACACCCTGGGAGCAGGCTCCAGCTGTTCTTCTCCCTCACTGATGTCCGACTCCGAAGGCAGCTGACAACTGTCAGACGGCCCTGGCCCCCTCTCCACCTCCGACGCAGAGCCCTCATCCGAGCCTTCCCCAGACTCCAGGACTGGCCCATGTTCCTCCCCAATCTCCTCACTGTCCGAATCTGCGGCCAGATCCCCTGGCGGGCCACAATAATCTATGAACAAGACACCTGTGTCTTTCCATGAAAGTTCTCTTTTAAAAAAAGGGACTAAAAACAGGCCATTTTGACCTTAAGAATATTGTGGAGTTATCCTGCTGATCTGCAAATAGCTAAGTAGAAGAGATTTTTCTCCCTTGGAAAAAAACAGCCTTCCTGTTAGCTCAAACTTATTTCGGTCCCTCCTTATTCAATAGCTGCTTCTTGACTCACACTCTATGCTTGAAGGACTGATAACATTTGTGAGACTGAAGGATTTTTTCCCCCTTAAATGCCAGCTAGAAATAAGTCACCATCATACAAGGTGGAATTTGCTTGAATCCTGGTTTGATCGATGTACCGGATACTACGATTTGGGCCAGCTGGATATTGATTGCAGAGTTTTTGAAATCAATAATAAAAATGTTACTTTTTTTGATAGCTTTTGGGAGAATACGAATCCCTTGGGAAGGAGCACGAACGAGTGAAGGTAAGCAATTTAATTTTTTTGCAGAGCCAAGTCTGTTTTTTAGGTGAAGAGGATCAAAAACCAAAAGGGGTTTAGCGATTCCTTGGTGGGCGTGGCTAGGTGGGCGTGGCTTGGTGGGCGTGACAGGGGAAGTCTCCATTCTCACCAGAGGTGGGTTTCAGCAGGTTCTGACCAGTTCTGGAGAACCGGTAGTGGAAATTTTGAGTAGTTCGGAGAACAAGTAGTAAAAATTCTGACTGGCCCTGTCCCCCCATCTATTCTCTGCCTCCCAAGTCCCCGCTGATCGGGAGGAAATGGGGATTTTGCAGTATCCTTCCCCTGCCACATCCACCAAGCCACACCCACAGAACCGGTAGTAAAAAATTTTGAAACCCACCACTGATTCTCACCCCACTCCAGGGGAAGGATACTGTAAAATCCCCATTCCCTCCCCACTCCAGGGGAAGGATACTGCAAAATCCCCATTCCTTCCCCACTCCAGGGGAAGGATACTACAAAATACCCATTTCCTCCCGATCAGCTGGGACTCGGGAGGCAGAGGATTGATGGGGGCAGGGCCAGTTAGAGGCGGTATTTACCGGTTCTCCGAACTACTCAAAATTTCCGCTACCGGTTCTCCAGAACTGGTCAGAACCTGCTGAAACCCACTTCTGGATTACTCTGATTTCCTGTATCTGAAACAGTGGACAGCAGCCAGCTAAATGGACCTCTAGAACCGAGGGAACTTGGGAGCAGAAAACAGCTCAAGCAGATAGCGAAACATCCACCTCAAAAAAAGACATGCGGTTAACCAGCCGTGGTGGAGAATGGAACCCTCCTGATGAGTTCTAAATACGTGATTAATTATTTGCCAAGGGCAAACAAAGAGGAGCCTTAGCAAAGCTTTCTTTTTTTTGTCCCCCAGGGGAGCTGAAGACAAGTTGAATTAATACTCGGCTGATGAAAGAGAGACACTTAAATCATTCAATATTAGTAAAATCAGTGGTTGCGTTACCCTTAATGTGCTTTTTTCCCCCCCTTTCCCACAGGATACTTTAAATATTACCGAAAACAAATTACTCGATGCGCACACTCAGATTTCTGATTTGAAGAGGTAATATTGGACCCTTTAATCCTAGAAAAGCAAGAAATGCCTCGCCGATTTTTATATTTTTAATTCCATTTTTATGAGCACGTTTCATGAATAAGTTAACCGTATGTCTTCACTGAGGGTCTTGACCAGCAAGGTCGCTAAATCAAATCTAGCAAAAGTTAGTTTATCAAACTCTGGGCATAGACCTTTCAATAAAAATTTAATTAAAAAAAAATATTTCAAGTTGAAAGGGAAATCCAATTTTGTCCCTTTGTTTCATTCCGATGTTTACCGTTTTTCAGAATTGTCAAGGTTTAGATCTTGGTCACCAAATACGGAAGAATGGCTTAACCCAATCGTGACCTTTCCAGCAGTTTTTAGAACCCTCTATTCTAGCAACTAGGGGACATGGTGGCTCAGTGGCTAAGATGCTGAGCTTGTTGATTGAAAGGTCGGCAGTTCAGAGTTCGAATCCCTAGTGCCGCTTAACGGGGTGAGCTCCCATGACTTGTCCCAGCTTCTGCCAACCTAGCAGTTCGAAAGAGGTAAAAAATGCAAGTAGAAAAAATAGGGACCCCCTTTGGTGGGAAGGGAACAGCGTTCCGTGCGCCTTTGGCGTTGAGTCATGCCAGCCACATGACCATGGAGACGTCTTCTTCGGACAGCGCTGGCTCTTCGGCTTTGAAACGGAGATGAGCACCGCCCCCTAGAGTCAGGAACGACTAGCACATATATGCGAGGGGAACCTTTACCTTTTTATTCTAGCAATTAGAACTGGAATCATAAACAGTATCAACATGGGTAAAATTGATTTTTTTTTCTGTTTTTCTTTAGAACAGTCTCGAAACTGGAAACTCAGGTCAAGCAATTAGAACATGAAAACTCGCTCAAATTTCGTTCTCTTGCCGAGGGACACTTTGGACCATCTTATGCCAGGTTAGGAAGTAAGGATTATATCAGGGTGAGAAAATCAGACACCGACGTGTCTATTGTAATTTTAAGATGGATGAAAAGATAATTGTCAGGGTTCCAAGTAATACATCCATAACAAACAGAGCTCCAAGGCAAATAGGTTCCTCAAAGAATTGGTTTATTGGACATATCATATTGGCATAAACTGGTGAAAACCGACTCTGAATATTCCCATCACCTAATTAAAAATAAAAGTTTCCCGCTTTTCCCAAAAAATCAGTCCAATCAAGGTCCCATCCGGTTGCCAGGCAACATTGCTGCTCCTCTCTCCGGCCACCTGCGGGAATGTCCTTGGTTCCCAGAAGAAAGTATTTTGTTTTGACTACAAACCCCCACTCTCTCTATTTCCCCCCCCCTCCCTATCCCTCAGCTCCAGTGTGGCAATGCCGAAGCCTCAAAATGGCCTCGATCACGTCAGCTTCAGGGTTGACAGTAATGTGACATGCCAGTCAGGTAATGTGACATGTAGAATAACCCCAATTATTCAGAAGTATATGAAGGACTTTGTAAATAAGACAGAATTTGCCTTAATGCGGCATAAATATTAATCTCAGTGATATGAAGGCCATTTTTGCAAAGCTGTAAGTGTTCAGAACAATCATCCTCACTCATTTGAGAGCCTCAGGTTTAGAAATTAGAGAGAGCCCTCGACTTATAACAGTTCATTTAGTGACTTAATGACTGGATTGATTCACTAAAGAGGTGTGGTAAGGAACACCTTTCCCTTACAACTTAATTGTCTCGCTTAGTAACAGATATTTTGGGCTCAATTGTGTCGTAAGGCGAGGACTACCTGCACTGCTTTGCCAGATCCTGCAAATAGCGTCTAATAAAGTCTGCTTTATTACCTCGAAAGCATGAAATGTTGCATCCTCGGCTCAAATTCTTCATTATTCACGGCTCCTCTTTGCCTTCACAGCAAATTAGAAAGCTTTGACGTGAGCAGAAGGAAGTGGCTGATCCCGGGATCCGAATTTTCAATCTTTACTGGTCAGCCGTTGGCAGCCCAAGACAATTCCAACGATAATCGACTGGAAAAAGGATTTACCTCTTCCAGGTAAGGAATATTTTTTCTCCAGATGTTTGCTTGCTTGTTTATTCATATCAGAAAGAATAGAATAGAATAGAATAGAATAGAATAGAATAGAATAGAATAGAATAGAATAGAATAGAATAGAATAGAATAGAAATGTTGCTTTCTAGTGAATCTAAATCGCGTGGCACAGCTGTTCCCTGCCCTCGCTGTTCTACTTACCTTCTTAAGCCTCCTTTTTCCACGCAAAGCACGCGTTTGGAGTGCACCACACTTGCATGCACAGCAAACCTTGGTGGCAAACCTTGAAGGATTTCACCACTGGTTTTCAGATGACAATGATTGGCATAAAAACTGTTTCCCTGTCAGAATCAGTAGCTTGAAGGGCTACCGTGTTTCCCCCAAAATAAGACCCTGCCTTATATTGTTTTGAACTCCGAAATAAGCGCTTGGCCTTATTTTCGGGGAGCTCTTATTATTTTGGGGCGCTTGGAGCAAGATGAGGCTCGTCTTGCCATCTTACCCGATTACCAGCTCTGTGTTTAAATATTTTCAGGGAGGGTTTATTATCAGAGGATGTCTTATTTTCGGGGAAACAGGGTATACATGGAGTTAAATTTTTGTGTCCTGGCTGGGCTGGGAGAATTCTGAAATGCTTTTCCAGTGGCTTTTATCCCGTGTCTACAATGAATATGTTCCAGATTAAGTTATTTGAATTACAAAAAAAGAAAACTCCCAGAGGTTACGGTGAGGGTTAAATTCCAATCATTTAATCTGGTTTGAGTCTGGCAAAAGGAACTAAGTGCTGTGACATTTATCTGAGCTTTTCAGCGGTGGGATGACTAGGCCTGCCTTTCCTGACTCTTTCTAGGCATTATTCTCCCCCGGAGAAGGAGTCCTCTCCAAATTGCCTCCTCACCAATGAAGCCATTCAAAAAGAGATCAAAACACAAGAAATCCCCATTCTCAAAGCCTTCAAAGAATTCGAAGAATGGAAGATGTTGAAGAACCGAGGTACCCAGGCTGAGAAAGAGGAAGGGGCAAAAATAGAAACCAGCAGTAAGTACTTTTTATTAGTTTTGATTCCCTTCTATTTCTTCCTAACGAATAAAAAATATTCCTTACCTTGTGCTGGCTGTGATTTAGATGAAAAGATAAACTCTCTGTAGAGCACGACGCTTTTTCAATGAGATATACAGACATCCAAGACGCATTGAAACCGATATTCAGCGTATCCACCATTTCGTTTTGCTTCTCTGAATATTTGGGGGTTGTTACCTTCAGCATGCGTCTCTACATTACTCCTAGATAATGAAAATTTGATTTCATGTGGTAGGAGAAAGGCCCCAAATACCCTCCTGATCGAAACCTTCTCCGCTGCCTTGGTTTATTTCAGAAACAGCCGTTCGGGGTCCGGTTGTTGGGTTCACCGAGACGTCCTTGGGTACGAGCCGTTCGCCCGAGAAGAGCAAAGAGCAGCCGAGGCACAAAAAAATCAACCCGTCCAGTAGCACCCAGAGATCTTCCTCGCTCCCGCCTTCAAACAGGAAGACCAACACGCCAAGTAAAGATTTTGGATTGTCTAATTTGGTTGGTTTTTTTTTTTAAGCCTTGGCCACTTTAAAGACTTGCGGACTTCAACTCCCAGAATTCCCGAGTCAGCGTGCCCATAAGTTATGGACAAAGATGGTGCCATCGTATCTAAACTTGGATACCTTCGAGACCGTCTTCTGCCACCAGTAGCCTCCCACCGGCCAGTCCGCTCCCACAGAGAGGGTCTCCTCAGGGTGCCATCGGCCAAATTATGTCAGCTGGCGACACCCAGGGGGAGGGCCTTCTCTGTGGGAGCCCCTGCCCTTTGGAATGAACTGCCCCCAGAAATTCGTAAAATCTCTGATCTCCGTGTATTTCGCTGTGCCCTCACTCAAAACCATGTTGTTCCGCCAGGCTGGGCTATCAATGTAAAGATTTTAATTGGTTTTAAATGGGATTTTAAATTTGGGGTTTTATAAATTGGGCCTATTATTGAATAATTTTAATTATTTTTAAATTTTGTCTGTCTTTATGTTTTTAATTAGGCTGTACACCGCCCTGAGTCCTTCGGGAGAAGGGCGGTATAGAAATAAAATTAATAATAATAAAATAATAAAGTGAAATAAACTTTTGTTTTTTCCCCACCTGTAAAATCTCCATTTCCTCCCAATCAGCTGGGACTTGGGAGGCAGAGAATAGATGGGGGCGGGGCCAGTCAGAGCAATAAAGCTTAAGAAGAAATTTTAAATGTTTTAATTGGTTTGTATTTTTAATTTTGGGCCAAATTTATATATATTTTAATTGTTTTTTAATATTTGTATTTTATGTTTTTTAATTCTGGCTGTACACCGCCCTGAGTCCTCAGGGAGAAGGGCGGTATATAAATTTAAAATAAATAAAAAATAAATAAAATAAATAAAATCGGAACGGCAACATAAGGGATGGCGCCCGACACCTTCTCCTAAGATTGAAGGACTCCTTCCTGCTTTCTCTTTGCAGCCAAGCGAGAGACCATGTTGACTCCGGTGGCTGTGACCTACAGCCCCAAGCGCTCCCCCAAAGAAAATTTGTCCCCGGGGTTCAGCCACTTTCTCAGCAGAAACGAAGACATGATGACCAGGTATTGGCTCCCCCGAGCCGTCGGCAAGCAAATCTTCCAGTTGTTTAAATCCGCTTTCCAATTTAGTTCGTGCTTTCTTAAACGGAGAGGAAATGGCCTTGGGAACCTTACTACAGGTAGTCCTCAACTTACGACCAGAATCGAGCCCGACCTTTCTGTTGCTCAGCGAGACATTTGTTAAGGGAGCTTGGCCCCGTTTTACGACCTTTCTTGCGGCATTCGTTAAGTGAATCCCTGCTGTTCTTGAATTAATAATGCGGCTGTTGAGCGAATCTGGTTTCCCCGTTGACTCTGCTTATCTGATGGTCATAAAAGGAGATCCCAGGACCGTCACAAAGGTGAGGCAGTTGTCAAGCGTCCAAACATAAATCACGTGACTGCAAAGGTCATAAGCGTGGAAAGCAGCCCTAAGTCTCTTTTCTTCGGGGCCGTTGTAACTTTGATCCGTCGCTAAACGAACCGTTGTAAGTCGAGGACTCCCTGTATTGATTCAGTATCATCCGGAATGAAAAGATAAATTTTAGCAGTACGCCCTTTGGGGAAGGTAAGGAGAGGAAATCCTAACTTCATTGCAAGGAACTTTCTTCTTTTTTTCCTGCGCTAGATTTGATATCCGCTTGGATGAGGTGGCTGCTGCCCCTGCAGTGCAGTACGGAAGCAGCCCGCGGAAACGGCTCCAGTTTGGCTCGGGAGGCGACCCACAAGGTAAATTTCACACCAGGTGGGATCCTTTGCCGTTCGGATTTCTCGAAAGCCCCTGTTCTGCGACATCAAATCTTTCGGTTTGCATTGTTTGTTTGTTTCTTTATATTTCCTGTTTCTAAACCGCCTTGTTTCCCTCAAAGAGGGCGGCGTATGATCAGGAGTGGGCTTCAAAAATTTTAGCAAGGGGTTCTCTGTCCGGTTGCTGAGTGGGCGTGGCCATGGTAGGCGTGGCCTAGTCGGCCTCCTACACCACGACGGGCGGGGGGGACGTTTTTGTCCTCCCCAGACTCTGGAGGCTTTCCTCAAGCCTCCGGGAGGGTGAAAACGGCCTCCCCAGGCTCCGGAGGCCTTCTGGAGGCCGGAAACGGGCCCATTTCCGGCCTTCCTGAACTTCCGGTAGGCCTGTTTTTAGCCCTCCCCGAGCCTCCGTGCGCGCCCTGCACTTACTTACCTGCATCCCAAATGGGCCGGGTGAATGGAATGGAGGGAATGGAGATTTTACAGTATCCTTCCCCTGCCACGCCCACCAAGCCACACCCACCAAGCCACACCCACAGAACCAGTAGTAAAAAAATTTTGAAACCCACCACTTCCATCACTGCCCTATAACGTTTCTGAACAAACAGCTATCCAATCTCTTCTTAAAAGCCTCTAGCGTCGGAGCCCCCACACTCTCTGAATGTGAATCCACGGACGATTTATAATCGGGCCTCTCGTTTTTTGGGGGGGGAACGGGACAGGACCGCAGCCCAGCCGCCTAGAAAGCCGCAGAGGTCCGAAGTCTTCCTCCTACCCACAACCTCTGCATTCCACAGCAAGCAGAGATTCGTCGAGGGAAGGTTACGAAGAGGGACGCTCCACCAACACCAGCGAGACGGGCTCCTCTTCGGCAGGGCCGGCTCCCTACGAGCCCGAATTCAAATACGTTTCCAGGATTAAGACTTTGGCAGAGACCGAGCGGCTTTTTGACGAGCTGACGCAAGAAAAGCAACAGGTAGACATGGCTTCTCTTCCCTCTTCACATTAGGCTTTTTTTTATTTATCTATCCTGCCTTTATTATTTTTACCAATAACTCAAGGCGGCAGACATCTCCGACACACCTTCCTCCTCCTATTTCCCCCCACCCCCCCAAAAAACAACAACCCTGTGAGATGGATTGGGCTGAGAGGGAGGGACTGGCGGAAAATCACCCAGCTGGCTTGCATGCTAAAGCAGGACTAGAACTCACTGTCTCCTGGTGATTGGTCCAAATTCATCCAGTTGGTTTTCATGCTTAAGGTGGGACTAGAACTCACCGTCTCCTGGTGATTGGTCCAAATTCACCCAACTGGCTTTCACAGTTAAGGCAGGACTAGAACTCACCGTCTCCTGGTGATTGGTCCAAATTCACCCAACTGGCTTTCACAGTTAAGGCGGGAGTAGGACTCACCGCCTCCTGGTGATTGGTCCAAATTCACCCAACTGGCTTTCACAGTTAAGGCGGGACTAGGACTCACCGTCTCCTGGTGATTGGTCCAAAGTCACCCAGTTGGCTTTCACGCTTAAGGTAGAAGTAGAACTCACTGCCTCCTGGTGATTGGCCCAAAGTCATCCATCCGACTTTCATGGCTACGGTAGGATTTGAACTCATGGTCTCCTACTTTCTATCCTGGCACCTTAACCAGTAGACCAAACTGGCTATCCGACATTCGGGTGGATCGCCAGAAACCCTTGAATAATCTGAAATTCAACTCGGCCGAGTGTCCAGGGTCAGTTTAGGGTTGACCAACATGCAGGGAAGCCACGGTTCAAACATGGTTGGCTAGAGAATTCTGGGAGTTGAAACCCACACGTCATAAAAGTTGTCAAGGATTTATAGAACGATCCAATGGCCAGATCTATTCAATTGGCAAAAAATTGCTCATTTTTTGGGGGGGGGTAGCTTTTATTTCTTTGTGGGGGGGTTGCCCCCCACTTTTTAAAGCATTCCCTCTTTCCCGATGTTTTCTGTGCTGATAGATTGAGTCCCAGCTGAGCCGAATTCCTTGCGCCGGAGGAAGGATGACATTCCAGGCCCGGCTGAATCAGGTTGCCCTTCTTCTTGTGTCTCTGGGATTAAGCGGGGTGCCCCTGCGTGTGCTTGCAGGCAGTCCTCGGTTTAGGACCACAAATGGGGAACCAGAAACTTCCACCACTGAGCAAGGCGGTTGTTTAAATGAATCACGCCCAATTTTAGCACCTTCGTTGTTAACGGTTGGGAAGTGAATACATTTATAATATTGATTTCTTCATGAAATTTATTTGCCACCCTTCTCATATCCAGCAACTTTCGGTGGCAAATAAATAATCACATTTCTTGGGCGAATCACGTGGTCATTAAACGAATCTGGCTTCCCCTCTTGGATTCGCTTGTTGGAAGCCGGGAAAGTTGTAAATGGCCAACATATTGACCCCAGCATGATGCAATTCTGGTAAATACTGGTTGCCAAGCATCTGAATTTTGATCCCATGACCCTGGGAATGTTATGACGGTCGTAAGTCTGAGGACCGGCTGCAAATCACCTTTTTCAGTGTGGTTGCAACTTCCAACCGTCACTAAGCGAAAACCTATAGTTCTTTCAGATTTTAACAGTTGAATCTCAGGGCTGGGTCCACAACTAACCACGATTTCATCTCAGATCACAAAATTACAGAAAGTGTAACGTAAAAGACAAACCCCAAATGTCAGTTCCAGAATCATCGCGGTGTTTTTTTTTTTTTTTCTCTTCTAATTCTCTCTGGATCCTGAATGCCCTTTCTCTGAATATTCCCCCTTCAGGAAGCTCTGGAGGATCGCCTGGAAAGAATCACTCGAGAATTGGGATCCATCCGCATGACCCTGAAGAGATTCCAGATTTTACGCACCTCCGCCAACATTTGAAGATGACCCGACTTTGAAGAGATAACAACCCCTTTATTTGCACTAAAGTACAATAATGATGCACTCTGAAAATGCAAACCGGTTTTGTATTTTTCTAAACCCTCCCCGGCCTTTTTTGCAATCATGCCCTCTATACACACACACACACACACACAAACCCAATATTTTGTACTGAGCCACATATTTTCCAAAAAAAACCCCTATTTTTGTTATTACCGGAAGGAGTCGAACTATGGGATTTTTTCTTTTCTTTTTTTGTATTTTGCTACTTTTGAAGACGCAGGTTTGTCTGGTGTTTTTTTTTTTGAAAACGGCAGACCTGAATTCTTTGTAAAAACGCCGAGTTTTTGAGACGTTTTATCATGTTGCCGATTGGTTTTGATGGTGTTCGCCACGTTTAGAGGGTTAGAAGCCAAGCTTATATGACGTACGTACGCAGTGCGGACTTTTTTTTAAAATCGATGCTAACAGGACACACGGCTGCTTCTTGGGGAAGTGAGCTGCAAGGAAACATTTCACAGCTTAAAATTTCCAAACCTCATCCTCTTCTCCCAAACTCTTTTGCTGAGTTGACAGCGCAGTGTTACCAACAAAGGAATCGAGAAAGTTGGGGGGGGGGGGGGAAACTATTTTCAGTATCCATCTCATTGCATTCCAGAGAGTCCAAGAGAGTTCAGAAGTTCTCTTTTTAAACCACTCGTTTTTATTTGGCATGTTTTATCACGGAAGTATGAATTAAAATTAAGTGTCTAAACTGAAGTTGTTTGAACTGTTGCTTTTTAAGCCTCTTTTTGCCGCCTTCTCGTCTTTGCCATGACAGTTTGAAGTCCAAGGAACTTGCAAACGCAGTTCCCATAATGATAAAGATTTTTCAGTGTGTGACACTGTACTGGGTTGGTCGGTCTGTCTCTCTGTCTGAATGTCTGTCTATCTATCCATCTATCTATCCATCCATCCATCCATCCATCCATCCATCCATCCATCCATCCATCTATCTATCTATCTATCTATCTATCTATCTATCTATCTATCTATCTGAGTTTTAATTTTTAAACACCATCATAGAGGGAGTCTAGGCGGTGTACAATAAAATATACAAAAACAATATATAAAAGTTAGAATTTTAAAAGAGGCAAGGATGAATATTCCTTGTATGATCTGTCTTTATTTAGCAAGTTGAGTCTTTTTTAAAAAAAAATTATCCAGCCTCCTTTCTCTTCGCTGCTGGAAGATGGCTGGGCTTCAATTCCCAGAATTCCCTGAGCCAGCCATGTTTTCCATTAAACCTTGTATAGAAACTCTTAATTTCTCAATGTTCCTCAGAGAAGCACTGCAAATCAGTCAGTTTTTATTTTAGCCTTTCAAAGAGCAGGGTTTCCAAATCATGATACGGATCCTTTGGTTTCAGGCAAAAATATTTCCCACTAAATGTTCCAAGAACCGGCGAGACCTGCAAAATCTGATTACACTGAGCCCTAAAGAAAAGAAAATTCTGGAAGAATCGTGTAGCAGCTTCCCTTGTTTTCTGTATTCCCAGGAATAATAAAAACAGCCAGCAGGGAAAGGGCAGGTGTGTTACCATCTGATCGCAAATTAAATGTTGCCTTCCTTGGCTTTATATATGTATAAATATGTATGTGTGTGTGTAATTAATTGATAGATAGATGAGATAGATAGATAGATAGTAGAGATTAGATAAATAGATAGATATAAACAGATAGATGTAGAGAGACTAGATAGATAATATTAGATTATAGATTAGATAGATAGATAGCATTCCAGATATATATATATTTCCTGCTTTCAATTTTGCTTCCTCTCAGAAGACGTAGCCTGCAAAGAATTTCTCTAGATTAATCGTCCTTCATTTGCAGCCAATTGCTGCCTCTTGTTTTTTTATTTTTATTTGAAGCTATGTACTCTTCTCTGATTCTGCAGCCAAACTAATCTTCTCCGGGGATAATTGATGTACCCTTCTGGTTTCCAATTTCAGACAAGCTATTATCTCTGCCTCCGTCCTTCCTTTTCGGTCTTAAATTTACTCCTGACAAACTCACTTCATCGCTGGCTTGCAAAATATTATCAGCGAGGTAATTCAGGAAGCTGAGTCATGAAATCGAGGTTTTGTTTTGTTTTTTGTTTCCTGTCCATTCCTCTCCTTTCCAGGACCCCTTGCAGCCCCCCCCCCCCGAGAACACCCTTCCCCATTAAAGGGGATTTGAGGCTGCTTTATTTTGGATTTCTTCTGTTTTGAACGGTGTAGAAGAATCTGAATTTAAGACCTCAAAATGCAATCCACAGGTCCAGGGAAAGCGTGAGATCTGGATAGAAAAAGAGATGATGGGGAGGACGAGAAAGTCTTAAAAGCTTTCTCTTTTAATATATACCATTTCCTGTTTTTATTATTTTAATATCTTGCAGTTAATGGAGTACAGTTAAAGGTACCCCACTTTTTTGGACGTGCCTGTGTATGCATCCTCCTCCCCCCTCTTTTTCCCCCTCCCCACCTTCCCCAGGTACCCCACTTTTTTGGACGTGCCTGTGTGGATGCACCTTTCCTCCCCCTCTTTTAACCCTTCCCCCCTCCCTTTCCAAGAGACCCCCCCCAATGCAGGCTGGAGACTGGAAATGGGGGGGGGGGAAAGCGAGGAGCCTTGATAGCACAGTGGTCTAGAGCACCCTGTCATTAACACAGCTGCCTGCAATTACTGCTGGTTCGAATCTCGCCAAGGCTCAAGGTTGACTCAGCCTTCCATCCTTTCTAAGGTAGGTGAAATGAGGACCCAGTTTGTGGGGGCAATAAGCTGACTTTGTATAAATATATACAAAAGGATGAAGGCTATTGCTTAACGCATTGTAAGCTGCCCTGAGTCTCCGGAGAAGGGCGGCATATAAATCAAATAAAAAAAAAAGAAAAGAAAGAGAAAGAAAGAAGGAAGGAAGGAAAGAAAGAAAGAAAGAAAAAGAAAAAAAGAGAAGCTGACTTTGTATAAATATACAAAAGTATGAAGGCTATTGCGTAACGCATTGTAAGCCGCCCTGAATCTTGGAGAAGGGCGGCATATAAATCAAATTTTTAAAAAAAAGAAAAGAAAGAGAAAGAAGGAAGGAAGGAAGAAAAGAAGGAAAGAAAGAAAGAGAAAGAAAGAAGCTGACTTTGTATAAATATACAAAAAGGATGAAGGCTATTGCTTAACGCATTATAAGCCGCCCTGAATCTTGGAGAAGGGCGGCATATAAATCAAATTTTAAAAAAAAAGAAAAGAAAGAGAAAGAAGGAAGGAAGGAAGGAAGGAAAGAAAGAAAAGAAAGAGAAGCTGACTTTGTATAAATATAGAAAAGTATGAAGGCTATTGCGTAACGCATTGTAAGCCACCCTGAATCTTGGAGAAGGGCAGCATATAAATCAAATTTAAAAAAAAAAGAAAAGAAAGAAAGAAGGAAGAAAGAAAGAAGGAAGGAAGGAAAGAAAGAAAGAAAGAAAGAAAGAAAGAAAGAAAGAAAGAAAGAAAGAAAGAAAGAAAGAAAGAAAGAGAAGCTGACTTTGTATAAATATACACAAAAGGATGAAGGCTATTGCTGAGCACATTGTAAGCCGCCCTGAGTCTCCGGAGAAGGGCGGCATATAAATCAAATTGAAAAAAAGAAAAGAAAAAAAAAAAGGCGAGCCCAGCTGCAGTTCGCGCGGCGGCCGGCAGGAGCCGCCAGAGAGCCGCCCGCCCGCCGCCGTCGGCTCTTGCTTCCCCGGGGCGCAGCTGGAGCGACCCAGCTGCGCTGGCAACGGCGGCGGCGGCGGCGGCCGCAAAGCGGGAATGCGCGCAAAGCAGGAGGAAGTGGGAGCCGCCGCCGTTGGAAGCCTCCGGGCCGAGCTGTCGAACCGGTCGCAGCAGCAGCAGCAGCAGAGGAGGAAGAGGAGGAGGAAGGCAGGAAGAGAAGGGTTGCAATTGCAGCTGCAGCTGCAGGGCGCTGCCTCCTTGCATGGAGCCCGCCGGGCAGGGGAGCCCCGACGGCCGCCCAACCCCGGCTAGGAGGGCCCGCTAGCCCGCGGGGGCGGCAGGAGGAGGAGGAGGAGGCGGAGGTGGCCGCGCTGCGAGCCCGGGCCTGCCGGCGGGCCGGGCTACCCCCAAGAGAAGCGATGCCCGGGCGTGGAGGTGAGGCTTTCCAAGCGGGCTAAGAGCTGGGGAAGGGGCTGGCGGCTGCGCCGGAGTTGGGCAGGGCGCGGGGCAGGGAAGGGAAGGGAAGGGAAGGTTTGGGGGAGGGGGGGCGTCCCCGGGTGGGAGAAGCGAGTGGAAGGGGGGGGTCTTTGCAGGACCCTAAGCCTCCCACCCACCCCCAAATTCCACCCTTTGCCCACCTCCCACCTCCCCAATTCCACCCTTTGCCCACCTCCCACCTCCCCAATTCCAGCCTTTGCCCACCTCCCACCTCCCCAATTCCACCCTTTGCCCACCCCCAATTCCACCCTTTGCCCACCCCCCCAATTCCAGCCTTTGCCCACCTCCCACCTCCCCAATTCCAGCCTTTGCCCACCTCCCACCTCCCCAATTCCACCCTTTGCCCACCCCCAATTCCACCCTTTCCCAACCTCCCACCTCCCCGATTCCACCCTTTGCAGGACCCCAAGCCTCCCACCCCCCCCCCCAATTCCAGTCATGGCAAAGAGTTAAGCCCCTTTGGAGGGGGTGCAATTTCCAGCATTTCTTCCCCCTCCCCCCCAACAGCTAGGAGGGTCTCAAGAGGGAGCGAAGACCCATTGCAAAGCTGGCACTTTGTAAACCCCCCACCCACCCAAACGGGTCTGGATTTGAGGGCCTGCCCACTTGGGGCCGGGGAAGGGCGGGGGTGCCAATATGATATCCTTTCCCCCTCGGAGGAGGGGTCGTTTGGCACCCCTGCTCTGACTGACCCCCCCCTTTTCTGCAGCTGGAATGGAGCAAGAGCCCCCCTCGGGGCTGCTGAGGTTGTACCTGGTGTTTGATTTGGGGAGGGGGCGGGTGGTTCAGCCTCCTTGGAATGAGGGGGATTCTTGAGGCTTTCTCCCCCTCTCACCGACCCCTCCTCAGCTGAGCAATGATGCCCCCTTGCCAGGAAAAGCCAACCTAGCTTGTGAATGCTTGTTCAACGTGGCTAAGCGAATCCTAGCCAGATGTGGGTTTGAGATGAGGCTGTTGTTTTTATAGACTTGCCTTGCTGGGCGCATTGGACCTTAACAAGGGGAGGTCTGTCCAGATGATCTCTTGTCCCCCCCCCCTTTCCAAGCTCCTGCAGCTTTTTCTTGCCAGGGGTGACCAAAACCAACCAAAAATTAGAATAAGATTTTCTCTCTCTCTCTCTCCTCTCTGTCTCTCCCTCCCTCCCTTTGTCTCTCCCTCTCTCTCTTTCTCTCTCCCTCCCTTTCCCTCTTTCTCTTTCTCTCTTCCTCCCTCCCTCTCTTTCTCTCTTCCTCCCTCCCTCTCTCTTTCTCTCTTTTTCTCTCTCCCTCCCTCCCTTCCTTTCCCCCTCTCCCTTTCTCTCTTTTTCTCTCTCCCTCCCTCCCTTTCCCCCTCTCTTTGTCTCTTCCTCCCTCCCTTTTTCCTTCTCTCTTTTTCTCTCTCTCTCCCTCCCTTCCTTTCTCCCTCTCTCTTTCTTCCTCCGTCTCTCCCTCTCTCTCTTTCTCTCTTCTTCCCTGCCTCCCTCCCTCTCTCTCTCTCTTTCCTTCCTTCCCTCTCTCTCTTTCTCTCTTCCTCCCTCCCTCTCTCCCTCCCTCCCTCTCTCTCTCCCTCCCTCCCTCTCTCTCTTTCTTTTCCTGGGAAGGAATCAAGGTTGGTTTGCACAGACCGACAAGCACATCCTGTGGGAGTTGCTGAGATCTTGGCTTAGTGAGTTTAGCTGAAGGCAGCCGGTGCTTTTAAGTCGGCGTGGCTCAGCACATGGGCTGGAGAAATCTCATTAGTCACGGTTTAATCATCCGTTCTCACAACCCGCACTTCTGACTCGGAACCAAATCGACCGGTTCTGGACTTGACATGATTGTGTTACCCAAGTGCTTTATTCCTTTTGTTGTTCTTTGTTGTTCTTGAGGAATATAGCTGAGGGGTGGATGGACAGGCTCTTAAACTGCTGTTGGACTTGGGAAGAAAAATTGATTTTGGAAATGTTCTTTGCATCTCCTTGGTTGTGGAATTGTGCCTCTGATTTGTCCATTCATTTTTAACTTTGCAAACTACAGTGGTTTTCCTTCCTTCCTCCCTCTATCATCTTCCTTCCTTCCTTCCTTCCTTCCTTCCTTCCTTCCTTCCTTCCTTCCTTCCTCCCTCCCTCCCTCCCTCCCTCCCTCCCTCCTTCCCTCCCTCTCTTTATTATTTTTACAAATAAGTCAAGGCAGCAAAAATATCCACTGTACCTTCTATTTTCCCTGCAACCACAATCCTTTCTCTTGGGCTGAGAAAGAGAGACTGGCCCAAAGCCTTTGACAGCTAAGACCAGACTTGAATTCCCAGTCTAGTCCTACCTTAACCATGAATGTTGGCTGGTGACTGTGCCCATCGCCAGGAGATGGCGAGTTCTAGTGCCGCCTTAGCCATAAAAAACCATCTGGCTGACTTTGGGCCAGTCCCTCCCTCTCTCAGCCCCATCCTCCTTACAGAGTTTGTCGTTCGTTGCAGGGAAAATAGGAGGAGGAAGGAGGAGGTATATTCGCTGCCTTGAGCTATTTGTAAAAAAATAATAAAGGCAAGATACGAATAAATATATTGCAAGGTTTGGTTTCTGGAAAGAGTTGCCATTAAGACAAACCCCAAGCGCAGATACAAAATTCTAGCAAGCAATTTGTTATCGGAATCCTAACCTCCCCCAGCACTTTAATTAAAAACAAACAAACAGAGAGAGAGAGACAGAGAGAAAGACAGACAGACAGAGAAAGAGAGAAAGAAACAGAGAGCGAGACAGACACAGAGAAAGAGAGAAAGTGACACAGAGAGACAGAAAGAAAGAGACAGAGAAAGAGAGAGAGAGAAAGTGACAGACAGAGAGACAGAAAGAAAGAGAGACAGAAAGAGAGAAAGAGAGCGAGACAGAGCAAGACAGAGAGAGAGAGAGAGACAGAAAGAGAGAAAGTAACAGAGACAGAGACAGACAGAATAAGAGAGAAAGTGGCAGAGAGAAAGAGACAGAGAGAGAGAGAGACGAGAGAGAGAGACAGACAAAGAGTGACAGAGAGAAAGAGACAGAGAGAGAGAGAAAGTGGCAGAGAGAAAGAGACAGAGAGACAGAGAAAGAGAGTGACAGAGAGAAAGAGACAGAGAGAGACAGAGAGACGAAAGTGAGAGAGAGAAAAAGTGGCAGAGAGAAAGAGACAGAGACAGAGAAAGAGAGCGGCAGAGAGAAAGAGAGTGACAGAGAGAAAGAGACAGAGAGACAGAGAAAGAGAATGACAGAGAAAGAGACAGAGAGAAAGAGAAAGAGAGGGAAAGTGGCAGAGAGAAAGAAATGAGAGAGAGAGAGACAGACAGACAGACAAAGAGAGTAACAGAGACAGAGAGAGAGAGAAAGAGACAGAGAAAGAAACGAGAGAGAGAGAGAGAGAGAGAGAGACAGACAAAGAGAGTAACAGAGAGACAGAGAGAGAGAGACAGAGAAAGAGACAGAGAGAAAGAGAGAGAATGTGTGAGAGAGAGATGTAAAACATCAGAGGGGAAAGAGGAGCTGTTGCTAAAACTCAGGAAGGGAAAAACCAAATCGCACCATTAAACTTTCTTCACCCCCCACAAAAGAGCCACCCATATCCTGAAGCCTGTTTTGTTGCTTAATCATATTTAAAACCCCATCGCCGACTTTTTAATTAAAGGCCCAGCGGATGCTGGTTTTAATGAACATCGCTGTGCACAACTGCCTTGCGGATTGGGAGGGAATTTTTTTTATTTATTTAATATTTCAGATCTGGATTTTTCTCCCTTAATGGTTGCTTCAGGAGCCCTTCCGAACGGCTTCGGGTAACAGCTGTTGCTCCTTTGTTTGGGGTGGGTAGGTGGTTAATTTAATTACTTCCACCTACCTGGATTGGGGAATTAAAAATTGCATTGTCAGTTGTTCTCTCTGGCAAACAACGAAGCGAGACAGGTTGTTCGGCCGAAGCGGTCTCTACGGCTATCGTCGTCACCATGGTTTTTATTGGCTAGTTTTGGCCATGATAGTTTAAATGCTGAAATTGGTCTGCGTGTAAATTAACGGTCTTGTAATGAGGTGGTTAATAAAGCTTGATGATTAGCAATCTAATCAGTGGCTAAAACACTGAGCTTGTCGATCGAAAGGTCGGCAGTTCAGCGGTTCGAGTCCCTGGTGCCGCGTAACGGGGTGAGCTCCCGTTCCTTGTCTCAGCTTCTGCCAACCTAGCAGTTCGAAAGCAGGTAAAAAATGCAAGTAGGAAAATAGGAACCACCTTTGAGTGGGAAGGGAACAGCCCTCCGTGGCGTTGAGTCACGCCGGCCACATGACCACGGAGACGTCTTCGGACAGCGCTGGCTCTTCGGCTTTGAAACGGAGATGAGCTGCGCCCCCTAGAGTAGGGAACGACTAGCACAGATGTGCGAGGGGAACCTTTATCTTTTTAACTTTACCTTTAATCTATTTTAAGGATCCTTGGTGCTCTCTGAGCTTGGTTGTTGTTGGTTTTTTTAAAAAAAAATTCATTACTCAAGCTAGATAACATTATCAATACTAGTCAAACACAAACATAGATAATCAAATGTTTTCATCAATTATTATTCATCTATTTTTAGTTTTGGGCCACGCCGATAATGTCACCAAGGAAGTGTTTTTAATTTGGGGTGGTCTGTATAATAATCTCTTCCAAGCGTTTGGACACTTTCTCCAGTTTTGTGAGACTCGGAACAAATATTTCTCCCGTTCCTTCCCTTTTATTTTGATTTTATTGGCGCACGGCTCTTGACTGTCCAGGAGTCCAGCCAACTCAACAGACTTCAGCCATCGCCCGTTTCCTTTCTCTGCTCCTTTCATCCATCCGTGAGTTTACTCATTGTGAGGAGTGGGATCCTCCCAGCCGGAAAGGTTGCTGTTTTAAGACTTGCCAACTTTAATTAGTTTAAAAGGTGTCCTTCCAGGCACCTCATAAAAATGACGAATGCCTTTTTGTAATCTCAAAGGGGAAAAAAAAAAAGAAATGATGATGAAACATTTCTTGGAAGAGGTCTCTCGGTTTGGGGAAAGAGGTGTGCCTCTTTTAGGATGATTCAGGTATTCCTCGACTTCCAACGGTCGGTTTAGTGACCGTTCGAAGTTACAACGCCGTTGAAAAAAAGGGACTTTATCTGGTTTTTTTTCAGATTTTTTTTTTGCTGCATTCCCATGGATTAAATGGATTAAAATTCAGAGAGGCTTGGCCACATTTATGATGGTTGCAAATGTCCCTTCATCCCCGATCGCGGCCTTCTCTCTGGCAAAGTCCACAGGGAAACTAGATTCACTTAGTAACAGGGCAGCTAATTTAACAACTTAGCTTTAGCTTTTAACAACTTAATTTAAGATGATTCACTTAACAACTGAACGGTGGTAAACTAGGAAAAAACCCACTAGACAGTCAGCTACCAGCCCCTCCAGCAGCCGATTCAGAGGAGGAGGAGTGGGAGTCAGACTCAGCATCAGGGCAACCTGGGAGCTCGGAGGGGGAAGAGGGAATGGAGCTGGCAGAGAGAGAGAGACAGAGGCAGAGCCTGGGCTGTCCGTCAGCCCTCAGATGGAGAGTCAACAGCCCCCAGGTCTGGAGGTGGCTGATGAGGAAGAGGAGGAACAGCTGGGTCCAGTGCCTTACGCACAGATGCACAGAAGGAGAGGAGAGGAGAGCAGTGGAAATCTATGGGCTGGTCCTTGGGACGGAAGACACACTGCTGCTAGCGAAGCTCTGGGGATAAAAGGCAGAGGACGGAGATGAATAGATGTGACAGACATTTATTCATCTCCCTGCTGGCCGGACATGTTAGCCTGCGGTGAGAGAGAAACTTTTTGCCGGGGCTGCCGGCGCTCCTAATAAAGGAATCATTGAAGGTTTGTCGTGTATGGGGAGCTGGGTCAGAACAGACAGATTTCTCACTTAGCAACAGAACTGTTGGGCTACAATTGCGGTCATAAGTCGAGCCCTGACCCGTATAACTGTCGCAGCATCCCCCACCAACACACGGCCCACCCTCCAGGTTTTTTCTCCAGGTGACATCATTTTGGGACGGCATTCCAGGTTCTGCTTTTCTCAGCCTGTTTCTCGGCGGTGCTGGCTGAGTCCGTGCAGCTCCCAGCCCAAACTCTGGCTGTCATTTGGGGGAGCAGCTGCTCGGTGGGCGTTCAGCCTCGGTTCCTAATTTTAGGCTGAAGGGAGGAGGGGAGCCGTCGGCGGAGCAAACGGCTAGGTGAAGTGCAGGTACGGTAGTCCCCGGCTTACGGCCACAATTCGTCGCCAGATTTCTCTTGGCTGAGACATTGTGTCAGGTGAGTTTTGCTCCATTTCGCGACCTTCCTCGCCACGGTTGTTAAGTGAATTCCTGCAGTTGATGAGTTAAGTAACCCGGTTGTTAAGTGAAGCTGGCTTCCCCGTGGAAGGGTCGCCAAAGGGGAAGTCACATGACCCCTGCCTCAGGAATTCTGGGAGTTTGAAGTCCACAGTTGTGAAGTTACCCATAGGTTACTCCTGGTTTAGTTACAGGGTAGTCCTCGACGTACGTCCGCAAACGGAGCTCAGGATGGATGTTGCGAAAGTGAGACCTTTGTTAAAGGATACTGCAAAATCTCCATTCCCTCCCCACTCCTGGGGGGAAGGATACTACAGAATTTCCCGCTACCAGTTCTCCAGAACTGGTCAGAACCAGTGGTGAAATTCAAAATTTTTTACTACCGGTTCTCTCTCTGCTTGGTGGGCGTGGCATGGCTTGGGTGGCTGTGCTTGGTGGGCGTGGCAGGGGAAGGATACTGCAAAATCCCCATTCCCTCCCCACTCCTGGGGGAAGGATATTGCAAAATCCCCATTCCCACCCCACTCGGGGGGGGGGGCAGCCAGAGGTGGTATTTGCCGGTTCTCCGAACTACTCAAAATTTTCTGCTACCGGTTAATACCGGTTCTGAAACCCACCTCTGCTTGTAACTTTGAAGAGTCACTAAATGAATCATCGTAAGTCAAGGACTACCTTACATTCTCTTTCACCTGTTGTGATTTTGGTTTTTTTTATTTTATTTTCCCCCAATCTCTTATCGCTCCATATACCTGCTGTTTCCTATTGTTTACTCTTAAGTTCCCAGTAATTATTTTGTGCGAGAAAACAATGCAGCAAAACTCTTGTATTAAAAAAAAAGAAGAAAGGAAACGAAAGGAAACGAAAAACAGGCTGGCTCTGGAGGTGGCCTATGAGTAGGGACGATTTTTATTTTGTCCCTGTTACCGGGCAGGTTTTACACCCTGGGATTATACACTCTCCCCCCTCCTCCCCTTAATTGTGGCGTCGTTATAATCTCCACATGCCAACCTGAATTTACGTAACTCCAAAGGTGAAGGGGCTTGAGGTCATGTCACCGTGACTCTGCTCGGATGTTGGCAGAGGTTTCGGGGCTGGAGGTGTTTGTGGGCCGCTCTCCTGTTCAGCTAATTTTGTGGGATTCTGTCCTGTGTGGGAATCCAGCCAAGGGGTCCTTTGGCCACCTGGGTTGCAAAGAGCAGGACGTTGTCTGCAACCCACTTTCCGTGTTCATGTCTTTATGGATGTTGATGATGTTCCTTAGTTGGGTCATGAAATGTCCAGAAGAAAACAACCAAGCTCAGAAAGCACCAAGGACCCCACACTCCTTCCCTTCCCTTCCCTTCCCTTCCCTTCTTCCTTCTTTCCTTCTTCCTTCTTCCTCCTTCCTCCCACCCCTCTCCTCTTCTCTCCTCTCCTTTCCTTTCCTTTCCTTTATCCTTCTTTCCTTCTTCCTTCTTCCTCCCACCCCTCTCCTCTTCTCTCCTCTCCTCTCCTTTCCTTTATCCTTCTTTCCTTCTTCCTTCTTCCTCCCACCCCTCTCCTCTTCTCTCCTCTCCTCTCCTTTCCTTTCCTTTATCCTTCCCTTTCCCTTTCCCTTTCCCTTTCCCTTCCCTTTCCTTCTCTTTCCTTCCCTTTCCCTTCCCTTCTTCCTTCCTTCTTTCCTTCTTCCTTCTTCCTCCCACTCCTCTCCTCTCTTCTCCTCTCCTCTCCTCTCCCTTTCCCTTTCCCTTTCCCTTCCCTTCTTCCTTCCTTCTTTCCTCTTTCCTCCCACTCCTCTCCTCTCCTCTCCTCTCATTTATCCTTTCCTTTTCCTTTCCTTTCCTTTCGCTTCCTCCTTCCTCCCACTCCTCCCCTCCTCCCAAACCCCACCCCCTTCTAACACTGATAATGCTACCTAGTTGGGTCACGGAAACATCTGCAAGAAAACCTCCTAAATTCAGAGAGCACCAAGAACCCCACATTTCCAATCCTGAGCTACCAATGATTTGCTTTCTGGAGGCACGCATAAACTGCCCCCCCCCACACCTCCGTTGCCCCTTTCCAGTTTTGAGGATGGAAAAAGCTGTGTAAATAACCTCGCCCTGTTCTAACAGTGGATGGCTGCAAAAAAAAATAGGCATTATTTTCAGAACCCTCCGGGGGGCGGGGGGACAGAGGTCTTAGGGGTGGATTCCTCCCAGCAGAGAGCCAAGGATCCAGTCCGGGGCTTGAGGCACGCACGCTGCTGGCTTTGGGGAGGCATATGTTTGGACAGCTGTGCTTAGAAAGGGCCGTGACGTCAAGAGAAAAAAAGAACAGACCCCCCCCCACACACACACACCCAGCCCCTCGGCATGTCCTGTAGTCGACATTGGAAGCAGTCCAAAAGTCGGCCTGCAAATATTTTGGGTGTGTGTGTAGAAAATTTGGGAATGGAGGCCTTTGAACTCTGGTGCTGGAGAAGACTCCTGCGAGTCCCTTGGACTGCAAGGTGATCCAACCGATCAGTCCTGGAGGAGATCAACCCTGACTGCTCTTTAGAGGGCCAGATCCTGAAGAGGAAACTCAAATCCTTTGGCCACCTGATGAGAAGGAAGGACTCCCTGGAGAAGAGCCGAATGCTGGGAACAATGGAGGGCAAAAGGAGAAGAAGGGGACGATGGCAGAGAAGGAGGTGGCTGGATGGAGTCACTGAAGCAGTCAGCGTGAACTTCAATGGACTCCAGAGGATGGTAGAGGACAGGAAGGCCTGGAGGAACGTTGTCCATGGAGTCGCGATGGGTCGGACACGACTTCGCAACTAACAACAACAACAACAAAGAAGATTCGTATCCCCATTGCTGATTTTTTTTTTCCACCTCTGTTTCATAGGCGAAAATTCTGAGATTTTTTAGCAGCTCAATTGTGATGCTGGGGGAACCTTAAAAAGATCGAACCAAATTCTGGTGGCGGTGATTTTTTATTTATTTTTTTAATATGAACCTTACTGGCTTTTAAAACAACACAAGCCCGTTTGCAAAGAGAGGAGAGTCGAGTATCGGGGAGACCTTTTGCTGTTTCTCCTGCGCCCCCTCCACCCCTCCCCCTCCCCAAATCGGTCGTGCAGCCATGTTGCTTTCCAAACAGGTGAGTCATCTTTGGAAAATCTGCCGGTGACTCAGAGGCTCGTCAGAGGCTTCACAGCGAGACTCTCAAGCACACAAGACATTTTCTGGCGCTACTGTATGGCCTTGGCGGGCGGGTCGAGCCTGCAAGGCCGTGAAAGAAGATGCCAATATATATATACAGTGTGTGTATATATATATATACACACAGTATATTTTTCTCCCTCCTGGTGTCCATCAGTCATCTCCGAATTCTGCTGTGAGTCAGCAATCTCTATTCTCTAGATCAGGGGTCTCCAACCTTGGCAACTTTAAGACTTGGGGACTTCAACTCCCAGAATTCCTCAGCCAGCAAAGCTCTATCTATCTATCTATCTATCTATCTATCTATCTATCTATCTATCTATCTATCTATCTATCTATCTAATGTATCTATCTATCTATCTATCTATCTATCTATCTATCTATCTATCTATCTATCTAATCTATCTATCTATCTATCTATCTATCTATCTATCTATCTAATCTATCTATCTATCTATCATCTATCTATCTATATCTATCTATCTATCTATCTAATCTATCTATCTAATCAATCCTCTCTATCTAATCAATCCTATCTTTCTATTTATGTATCTATCTAATCTATCTAATCAATTCTATCCTATCTATCTATCTATCTATCTATCTATCTATCTATCTATCTATCTATCTTATCTTTTATCTATATCATAAATCCTATCTATTATCTATCTATCATCAATCCTATTATCTATCATCAATCCTATCATATCTATCTATCTATCTATCTATCTCATCAATCCTATCTATCATTATATCATCGTATCTAATCAACTCTATCTATCATCAATCCTATCTATCTATCTATCTATCTATGTATCTATCATCTATCATCTATCTATCATCTATCTATCATCTATCCTATCATTATGTATCTATCATTCATTATGTATCTATATCTATCATCGTATCTAATCAACTCTATCATTAGCTCTCTATCTCTGTCTGTATATCTATGTATATCTATGTATCCATATCTCTATATCTATATAAAACGTGTCCTTATTTTAGAAAGAACTGACACACTGTTTGTCGTGTGGGTGAGTTACTTCTACTGCTACTTTTTTGTTTAATCCCTTTTCCATCCTTCCTTTGTATAAATAGGCACCACTTAGCCCCCAGCATAGCTGAAACGGAGATGAAAGATTTTTCAGTCTTTTTTTTCTCTCTGCCGGTTGAAGCTCAGGCTGTTCGGCTGCTTGTCGATATTCTCTATAACAGTAATAATAAATATTTCTCCTCCTCCTCTTCCTCTCCCTCCTCTTCCTCTTTCTCTTTCTCTTCCTCTTCCTCCTCCTCCTCTTCTTCCTCCTCCATCTCTTCCTCCTTCTCCTCCTCCTCCTCTTCCTCTTCCTCCTGCTCCTTCTCCTCTTCCTCCTCCTCTTCCTCCTCCTCCTCCTTTTTCTCCTCCTCTTCCTCCTCCTCCTCCTCCTGCTCCTTCTCCTCTTCCTCCTCCTCTTCCTCCTCCTCCTTTTTCTCCTCCTCTTCCTCCTCCTCCTCCTCCTGCTCCTTCTCCTCTTCCTCCTCTTCCTCCTCCTCCTCCTTTTTCTCCTCTTCCTCCTCCTCTTCCTCTCCCTCCTCTTCCTCTTTCTCTTTCTCTTCCTCTTCCTCCTCCGCTTCTTCTTCCTCCTCCTCCTCCTCTTCTTCCTCCTCCATCTCTTCCTCCTTCTCCTCCTCCTCCTCCTGCTCCTTCTCCTCTTCCTCCTCCTCTTCCTCCTCCTCCTCCTTTTTCTCCTCTTCCTCCTCTCTCTTAACTGGGGAAAGGAGGGAAACGTCTTTACGAATGTTCAGAAACTGGGAATAAATTTCAACAGTTCTTATACAGATCGTTCTCGACTTACGGACACAATTGAGACCAACATTTCTGTTGCTAAGCGAGAGAGTTCTTAAGTGAGCTCTGCCCTATTTTGTTAAGTGGATCACTGCCGGCGTTAAATGAGGAACACGGTTGTTAAGTGAATCTGGCTTCCCCATTCGATTTGCTGGTCAAAAGGTCGCAAGAGCGGATCACGTGACCCCGGGACAATGCAACCGTCATAAATACGAGTCAATTGGCAAGCGTCCAAATGTAAATCACGTGACCCTGAGGATGCTGCGATGGTCGTAAGTGTGAGGAACGGTCCTAAGTCATTTTTTTCCCAGTGCCGTTGCAACTTCGAACAGCCACTAAACAAATTGTTGTAAGTTGAGAACTACTTCTAATCTTTATCTCTTTTCCTGAGATGTTCAGGACAAAGCGCCTGCAAATTGGCTGGATTACCCACTCTCGAGTGAGATCGATGGGATTTGTAGTCCGCCACTTGGAGACTTTGCCACGCATGGATCCAACCCGTTTGAAAAAAACGGGCCCTTTTGTTCGAGAATATTCTGGTTTTTTTTTTCTCTTTGTTTCTACGGTTTAGGTTCTGTAGGAGCTGCTGTATTTTTGGTTCGGCTTCTTTTCTTTTCTTTTTTTTTTTCTTTTCAATGTATTTTTAAATGCAGCTTTTTGGTACTGTGCTGTCCCCGTGCAGTGCTACAGAGAAGCGGTTCTTAAAAATAGCATAGTCTCTGTAGTGAGTAAGGCACGCTTGTATTTAAGAGTCAGCTTTGTTTCCAGTTACCCAAGCACTGTGTTTTCTGCTGTGGGGCTGAATAACCCTTTTAAGCTGGTCCTCATCGTCATTTCCAAGCCCCAGTTGCAAAATTGTGGGGTGCTCTTGAGCTAAATTTCCAGGCTGGGCATGAAAGGGAAGACCTGATTTGCTTTTTTTAAAAAAAAAACCTGAAATGGCCTCCGGTTGTTGTATGTTGTTGTTTTTTCCAATCTTCCCTGTAGCCCTGATGGGGTTTGGAAGAAATCTGCATATCTCCCAGGTTTATTTTACGAAGAAAATTGTGTTTACTCCAACCGAAGAAAAGTGTGACTCTCATTCTAAATCGTCCGGGACCCAATCGTGCACGGAATAAGAAATTTCGCTTTTTGTAGGTGGGACGTTCGGACGAGAATCAATTTTGAAAAAAGGGGATTATTTCCCTTTGGTGCAGCTACGATTCTCTCTTGGCCCTGCTGCGCCTTTTCATTTCAGCCTGTGGTTGAAATGATCTCGGGAAATGGTCTCGGGAAATGGTCTCGGGAAGGGGAAACGCAGCTGAGAAGAGGAACAGCATATTCTTGGGGCGGTGACAGGCCTGTTAAAATAACCAAAGTTTAAGGCGCTTTGAATGTTCCACTTTAGATAAGGGAGATCTGTGTGTGTTTGCAGAAGCTCACAACGTGACACTGAAGAGCTGTTGTGTTTTATTCACAGGGAAGGGAAGGGAAGGGAAGGGAAGGGAAGGATGGAAAGATGGATATAGGATGGTAGAGAGATGGACAGATGTATGATGGATGGATGGAAGGATGGATGGATGGATGGAATAATGGATGGATGGAATAATGGATGGGTGGGTGGATGGATGGATGGAATAATGGATGGATGGATGGATGGATGGAATAATGGATGGATGGATGGATGAAATGATGGATGGATGGATGGAATAATGGATGGATGGAATAATGGATGGGTGGGTGGATGGATGGATGGAATAATGGATGGATGGATGGATGGATGGATGGATGGATGGATGGATGGAATAATGGATGGATGGATGGAATAATGGATGGTTGAATGGAATAATGGATGGATGGAATAATGGATGGATGGATGGATGGATCCTTCCCCTGGAGTGGGGAGGGAATGGAGATTTTACAGTATCCTTCCCCTGGAGTGAGGTGGGTATGCTTTCCTTGCCACGCCCACCAAGCCACGCCCACAGAACCAGTAGTCAAAAATTTTGAAACCCACCACTGCTTACGTCCAGTTGGTGTTGAGGAAGGAGATTTTTCAGGCTAGCTGTGAATAAATCCCAGCATCGTCTTGGATTAAAAGAACGAAAATCATCTTCCTCGCAGACTCTTTCCGATGGCAAACTGTTCTCTGTTAGTCAATTGTCACATTTATAATGTGCACACTCCTGAGCAAATCCAGCTCGGAGTATAAATCACGAGCAGCCTTGATAAAATCGATACAGCACCACAATTGCAGCCTGTAATAAAACTTCCCGATCTATTATAACCTTATTTGTTCTGGAGTCCAAAGCCAGAAGATGGTATCTCAGAGGTACAACTTCCAAAGAATGGAAGAGAATAATCTCTTTTGGGGAGAAATATTAGCGATAATATAAGAAGAAAAGGAGGGAGTGGGGGAGGGAAGAAGGAGAGAAAGGTTTAGTCAAGTGTACGTTATGGTCATTGCACATGGTACAATGAAATTAAATAAAAATAAATTAATTAAATTAAATTAAAAAATAAATAATATTTATTAAATATTTTTTAAATTAATGAATCATGATATTATTAATTATAATAATTAAATGAGGGAAGGAAGGAGGAGGGAGGGAGGGAAGCAGTGGTGAAATCCAATATTTTTTACTACCGGTTCTGTGGGCGTGGCTTGGTGGGCGTGGTGTGGCATGGTGGGCGTGGCAGGGGAAGGATACTGCAAAATCCCCATTCCCTCCCCACTCCTGGGGGAAGGATATTGCAAAATCTCCATTCCCACCCCACTTTGGGGCCAGCCAGAGATGGTATTTGCCGGTTCTCCAAACTACTCAAAATTTCCGCTACCGGTTCTCCAGAACCTGTCAGAACCTGCTGGATTTCACCCCTAGAGGGAAAGAAGGAAGGAGAGGGAAGAAAGGAAGGAAATGGCAGGCAGGCAGGCAGGCAGGAAGAAAGAAAAGGGAGAGAAGGAAGGAAGAAAAGGGGAGGCACACAGGAAGGAAGGAAGGAAATGGCAGGCAGAAAGGAAGGAAGAGAAGGGAAGAAAGGAAGGAAGAAGGAAGGAAGAAAAGGGGACGGATGGGGAAGAAAGGAAGGAAGAAAAGGGGAGGGAGACAGGAAGGAAGGAAGGAAATGGCAGGCAGGAAGGAAGGAAGAGAAGGGAGGGATGGGGAAGGAAGAAGGAAGGAAGAAAAGGGGAGGAAGACAGGAAGGAAGGAAGAAAAGGAGAAGACAGGAAGGAAGGAAGGAAGGAAATGGCAGGCAGGAGGGAAGGAAGAGAAGGGAGGGATGGGGAAGGAAGAAGGAAGGAAGAAAAGGGGAGGAAGACAGGAAGGAAGGAAGAAAAGGGGAAGACAGGAAGGAAGGAAGGAAGGAAATGGCAGGCAGGAGGGAAGAAAGAAAGGGAGGGAAGGAAGGAAGAAAAGGGAGGGAAGGAAGAAGGAAGGAAGGAAGAAAAGGGGAGGCAGACAGGAAGGAAGGAAGGAAGGAAGGAAGGAAGGAAGGAAGGAAGGAAGGAAGGAAGCTCTAGAATGGCCCATAATTGATTCCTTGGGCAATGTTTTTCTCTCGTGACATTCTTGAACTATTCAGGGATAACCTACGGTCATTCATACCAGATTAGAGCCTTTTAAAATAGGTCTGAATTCAGAAGTCATCCATAGCTAATGCTCTTTAATGCCGCTGCCCCTCTTTAAACATTAAAATCAAATCCATATTCCAATCAGCTGCCGGCTTCCTCCCTTCCCACAATGTGGTGTCCCTGCAGGGCATGGCAGAGAAACTAAAATAACCTCTTGACCAAGGTCAGATTCCGTCATCTGGCATTGTCTATCACGGATTGCCCCGTGCGGTTTCAACCGGACCCCTCCACAGTAGTTGAAAAATTCCGATAAGAAATTGTAGAAAACGCTTGGAGGTCTCTGAGCTTGGGGGGTTTTCTTGGAGACGTTTCATTTACCCAACTAGGTAACATCATCAGTGCTAGAAGGGAGAGGAGGAGGAGGAAGAGGAAGGTCTGTGGGTCCTTGGTTCTCTCTGAAATTGGTTCAGACGTTTCATTACCCAACTAGGTAACCTCATCAGTGTGTAAGGAAGTGTGGGCTTTTCTTCCCGTTGATATACAGCAGCTACAATGTTGGTGGGATGTGGTTTTTTTTCTTGGGTACAGTATTACTGCCCGATTGTTTGTCTGGTGCTAATCCCTGCTTATCTGTGGGCTTTGGTGGTGGAAAGGATGTGTACTGATCTTGTGATTTCCTTCGCTTTTTATTTGAACGGATCCTCAAATGCAGTTTATCTCCGCGCGTGACCCGATGGACAAGAGGGGCTGATCTGTCCGCAGGCTAATTTCCCAGTAAGAAATTCTCCTGGCGCATTTTAAACCCTTACAAACCGGCTACAGAAAAAAAAAAAAAGGAGTCTATTTTCTATTTAGCTCAAGCTTTAGGGAAGGATCTTATTTCTTTAAGCCTGTTTTCGTGGCATTCTGGCTGGCAGCAATTAGTTAAATTCCTGTTTAAAATAAGATGAAACCAAGGGATACATGGCTGGGGATTGGGAAGATAACACAACGAGAACATAAAAAAGTCACTTTTTTTTGTGCGTTTATACTCCCTACCCCCCAAGAAACAGGAGGCTGAACATGTTGGGGAACAGGTGGAGTTTATCATAAATGAGATAAAATTGGCACATTAACGCAGAAAGAATCAGAGGTGTAAATGGAAGGTCTCCATGTGGGAGCAGGTGTGGGGTGCAAGGGAGGGGAGAACAAAATTGTAAAAAAAATTAGACTTGTTCTGTATCCCATGCAGAAATGTGCCTCTCGCGTCTGGAACGCACATCCTATCTATCCTATATTTCAATTCCCAAAGTAATTTAATCTCAGGTGCTCCAAGCTGGCAAAAAATTGGATCCAAAGATTTAGGTGGAAACTCAGAAAAAGGGCCTTCTTGGCGGTGGCCCCTTCTGCGTGGAAAAAAAAATCACTCCCTCTGAGGGACGGTTTTTTTTATTTATTTATTTATTTATTTTAATTAATTAATTAATTAATTAATTAAGTTGTATACCACCCTTCTCCAACAGGACTCAGGGCGGTGAACAGCCACGGTAAAAACATAACGTATAAAATTTAAAAGCAATTTAAAAAAAAAAACATTAAATAATTTTGGCCATCAATTTAAAATAACCCAGTTAAAACCAGTTATCCAGTTGTCCTGCCTTCAGGTGCTTTGGAGAAGAGGTGGAGCCCTCCTCCCTCTCTCTCTTTTCTTGGGGGCAGCCCCTCAAACACTGGAAGTCTGCTATCATGTCACTCCCAAGTCCTTCTCTTCATTAGACTGGCAGCAAGGGATTCGTGCCCTCGACATCCCAAACATCTGGCAGAACTCCAGATGTTGAAGATGTCCTTCAACATCACAGATCGATTCCAGGGTTTTCCAGTGGCTGGTTTGGGATCCAGGCACAAAGGAGAGGGTGAAAGTGGGGGGGGGGATTGTTAACCTCCTCTTCCTTTCCCTCCTTCCTTCCCACGAATTTCCATCAGTTGAAAAGAGGAGGGGGTGGGGGGGGGAGAAAAGATGACTCACTGCTCAGGATGTGTCAAAATCTCGCCGGGCGCTGCTTTGCCTGTTTGATCTCACGTCTTGCGTTTCCAGCCTTCGGGGTGGGGGGGGTAGGGCATAGAGGGGGGGGTCTCTGCAGGGAATCTCCAGGTGATGGATGGACCGACCGCACCCCCCCCCCCCCTTTACCCTCCCCGACATCCCTTTCCTTGGCTCTGGTGCAATTAGCACCCGGGGCACAAGACTGATGCGAGGCCCATGTTGACACACGGGTGTGAGTCACGCTAAGTCTGGCTTCTGTCGGAGATGCCTGGATGGGAGATCACAACCCGTTTCCACGAGACAACGTAGCTTTGATGTCTTGCAAAGACCCCCGAGATGCACCGGGTGGGTCTCTCGCGCCCACGAGGTGAGTTTTAAGAGGATATATTTTATTTTATTTTTCTTTGCTTTTTGCTTTCTTCTTCTTCTTCTCTCTCTCTCTCTCTGTCTGCTTTCCAGATTCCTGGCAATGCCCGGTTTGCAATTGGCACTGGGCTAGAGAGACAGACAGGTAGACAGACAGACAGGATTTCTGCCCCTAAGGCACTTGAGGGCTGCTTCCCCCCGCTCCCCGCCCCCGCCTCAGGGCAGGAGGTTGGGTGTGTGATGCAACACTGGTGCTAATTGTGCAAGCCAGCCAAAAGTGTGCATCATCGGCCGGTGGGGCACTGTGTGGGTTTGTCTAGTGGGCAAACCCGGGAATAAGTTGCCAAGGGGGTTTGGTGCGATTTACCTCTGAAGCTCAGGTGTGCCAGCCAGACCCCTCGCCGCCTTTCAAGAGCCGAACAGATTTGCTTTCACTTGCATCCCCGGAGATATTTTTATTATTTTGATTTTTACAGCCTTTGAGGGTTAGAAATAAATGGAAAAGGGGAGAAAAGAAAAGCTCGCGTTCGCAAGAGTTACGACGAGGCGTAAAGAACATGGAGATCATACGTACACGGCCTTTTCTTCCTGTCGGGACTTTGTCATTCGTTGCAGAGTGTGAGAAGGAGCTGAAATATTTGGGCAGGGGAAGCATTTTTTTCACCTTCCCCTGTGTAGAAACCTTGTGTAGAAATACAGTTGTCGTCCTTGACTTATGGCCACAACGGAGCCCGAAATTTCTGCGGATAAGCGAGACATTTTGAGTTTTGCCCACTTTTACGACCTTGTTGTTAAGTGAAACTCTGCAGTTATTTAGTTAGTAACACGGTTGTTAAGCGAATCCGCTTCCCTTACGACTCTGCTTGTCAGAAGGTTGTAAAACGGGGGGCTCATAGGATCCTGCAACCGTCATAAAGATGAGCCAGTTACTAATCGGAATTTTGATTGCATGATCAAACAGGTCGTAAGTGTGAAAAACGGTCACGAGCCGGTGCCGTTGGAACTTCGAACGGTCACTAAATGATCGGTTGTAAGTCGAGGAGGCTACCTGGTCAAGGGAAGGCAAAAGGGTCAGTGGGAAAGAGCAGGAGAAGCCCTGAGGCAAGGCAAGGCAGAATCGGGAGGTAAAATTGGGGTCAGCAGGCAGTTCTGGTGATCCAGGAAATATCACTTTATAAGGCCTTGGTAATAAGGCCACACTTGGAATATGGCATTCAGTTTTGGTCGCCTTGATGTAAAAAAAGATGTGGAGACTCTGGAAAGAGTGCAGAGAAGAGCAACAAAGATGATTAGGGAACTGGAGGCTAAAACATATGAGGAACGGTTGCAGGAACTGGGTATGTCTAGTTTGATGAAGAGAAGGACCATGGGAGACATGATAGCAGTCTTCCAACATCTCAGGGGCTGCCCCAAAGAAGAGGCAGTCAAGCTATTCTCCAAAGCACCTGAAGGCAGGACAAGAAGCAATGGGTGGAAACTCATCAAGGAGAGAAGCAACTTAGAACTAAGGAGGAATTTCCTGACAGAGAGAACAATGGATCAGTGGAACTCCTTGCCTCCAGAAGTTGTGGATGCTCCAACACTGGAAGTTTTTAAGAAGATGTTGGATAACCATTTGTCTGAAGTGGTATAGGGTTTCCTGCCTAAGCAGGGGGTTGGACTAGAAGATCTCCAAGGTCCCTTCCAACTTTGTTATTCTATTTCTATCTATCTCATCTATCTCTATCATCTTTGTATATCTATCTGTTTCTTTCTGTTTCTATTTCTATTATATCTATATCTTTCTATCATCTCTCTTTCATCTATCTATCTATCTATCTATCTATCTATCTATCTATCTATCTATCTATCTATCTATCTATCTATCTATCTAGAAGAGGGAGTCAAGCTATTCTCCAAAGCAGCAGAAGGCAGGACAAGAAGCAACAGGTAGAAACTAATCAAGGAGAGAAGCAACTTAGAACCAAGGAGAAATTTCCAGACAGTGAGAACAATTAATCAGCGGAAGAACTTGCCTGCAGAAGTTGTAAATGCTCCAACAGTGGAAGTTTTTAAGAAGATGTTAGATAACCATTTGTCTGAAGTGGTGTAGGGTTTCCTGCCTGGGCAGGGGGTTGGACTAGAAGACCTCTAAGGTCCCTTCCGACTCTGTTATTCCATTCTATTAATTGCCGAGGGAAGCCTCTTAAGCACGTGGTTGAAAGAAGGTCAGCTTCTCCCTCTTTCTGAAAGTCAACCGGTTGTTGTGTACTGCAGGTGTGTGGTTACAATCGAAGAGGAAGGAGTGGGTGGTCTCCTTGGGCTTAGAGCACCGTGTCAAATGATTACGTGTTTCCTCTCGCCCGGCGGAGAAGAGGAGTCTCGCCAGAGAGCTCGGTTTCTTTGTGAGTTACCCCCGGGGTGTGTTTGTGTGTGACATTCTCCGGGCTGTCTTCAAATAGGACACCTGGAGTATCTCGTGCGTAATTTGCAACCGGTTGTAGAAGGGAGAGGAGGGAAAGCGACGGGGGTTGTGTAAAAAAAAATTGCAGCCGAGAGTTTAGAAAGGGGTATTTTTGTAATCAAGGCTTCTGGCATCTCCCATCGTGGTTTGTTTTTGGTTAGGGGTTAGCGGTGTTGTGTGAATCCACGCTATGGATTCGCACACGTGGTGTTGGGGAAACCAGGACGGATCATTTTCCATACCGTGGGAACCGGTATTGATGGTTGAAGAACGAAGCGTGGATTCAGTCCTGCAATCTCACTTTAGCCTTTAGGAATAGAGCTAGTCCTTGACATATGACCAAAATCAGGGTCAGAATTTCTGTTGCTAAGCAAGACAGGGGTACACTGAGTCCCACCTGATCTTATGACCTTTTTTTTGGGCACAGTTCTTAAACAAATCACATCCATTGTTAAATGAGTCATACGGTCGTTAAGCGAATCCAGCTCCCCCGTTAACGTTGCTTGTCGGAGGCCAGCTAGGAAGGTTCCAGATGGCGATCACCCTAGGAGACACTAACCCTCATAAATACCGGTTACCAAGCGGCCAAATTTCAACCATATGACTGTGGGGATGCGGCCACGGTCGTAAGTTTGAGGCCCGCTCATAAACCGTTGTCACCACGGTAACTTCGAAAAAGTCACTAAAGAAATACGTTGTAAGTGAGGAGTAAGTGTAAGCTGCATCTTTTTCTAAGTTCTCCAAGAAAATGCAGAAGCCGAGATGTCTCGGGTGAAAATGTGTCTCTCTCTTTTTTTTTAAAAAAGAGATGTTGGGTTGTGTAACTCGTTGTAGAATCTCACATGATTGTCGTATCCACCGGGGATCCAAGAGATCTGTAAAAACTCACGGCTGCTGAGTTTACTAGCACGTTCTCCCTTGCCCTGTCTAACTCCCGAAGAAAAAGTTGTACGGAGTTTTTTTTCTCTTGCGGTTTTACTGTGTTGTAAATAACCCTTTGGCTGCCGTCCACGTCCTTCTGCTCTTTCGTTGTGGCATCTCCAAGAAAGAGGAGAGGAAAAATGTAAACAAGACAGTTTGGGGTTGACATGGGGGGGAAAAAATATGTGTTCTCCATGAGCCACAAAGGAGAAGAAGACAGAATTCTGTTTTATGGCATTCGTTTTCCCTTATTCCATCAAGAGAAGGATATTTCAAATGCAATAATCCTAATTTATATTTTTTAAGAGAGGTGGCTTCAGCCAAGATTTGCTCTCCTCGTTTCTACGCCCATCGGCAATTAAATAAGTTCTTTCTTTTTAAAGGAGGGAGGGTGGGGAAATAAAAGAAAGAAATCTAAAATTTGCTTTATGGTAGACGCAAAAGCTTTTGGGGAAAGTAAATTAGCCGTCGGGCTGCTCTCGACGAACATGATAAAATCTCTTCCCTTCTTTCGGCTGGTTTTATGAAAGATTTTTAAATACCGTGCTTACTACCCTTGTGAGCAGCGTTGCAACATTTGAGATGGGAAATTGAGAAAACTTGAGGGGGGGGGGAAAGCTTGGAGAAAATAATTTTGCCCAGGGTTCCTAATGGGTTTTCTCCAGCATCAGACAGGACCCATGCAACCGATTACGAATCGGACAGGGAAAAATAATAATTTTTCATCGTGTCACCCAATTCTTGTATATAATGTGGCATCCTTGCCTCTCAGTTGGGAAGGAATTTCATTTATTGAAAAAAAAAATACAGGTAATCTTCGACTTACAATCGCTGACTTAGGGACTGTTCGAAGTTACGACGGCACTGAGAAAAGTTTGTCACACTTAACAACGATTGCAGCATCCTTGTCATGTGATCAAAATTCAGACGCTTGGAGACTGACTCGTATTTATGGCGGTTGCAGTGTCCCGGGGTTGCGTGGTACCCCTTTTGCGACCTTTTGACAAGCAATTTATAAATGTCTCGCTTAGCGACATAAATTTGAGGCTCAGTTGAGGACTACCTATAACTGCTTGACAAGCTTGCTGGGCTGAACGACTGGAAATGGTCTTGGTTTCACATTTTGTGCTGGCTTGTAAAATCTGGATGATGGTTTAGTGCCGTTTCCTGACCTTGGCCAGTTTAAGGCGCGTGGACTTCAATTCCCAGAATTCCCCAGCATGTACGGCTGGGGATTCCTGGGAGTTGTAGTCCACCCATCTTAAAGTGGCCAAATTTGGAAAAACACTAACGTAGAGCTCTCCAGATAGGAGGTTGTAATAACCAGTATAAACCATTACAGAATAAATACAGCAGGATGAAGGATTCTATAATTTGAATGACATTTTGGCCCTTTAATCTTACTGATCAGAAAGCTGAAACTGATATCTTTAGCCCTGTTTCATCATTATTTTTATTTTTCCCGTTCATTTTTGTCTCGGTTCCAGCCAGAGGATTGCAAAACGGCAGTAATGGGAATTTTACTATAAAAATAAAACAGGGCCTCAGGTCTGATATGTTTGTCCTCCCCTCCCGAATTACGAGCCGCGAGTTTTTCTTGCATTATTTATGGACCGCATTCCAGAAGAGTCAGCAATGGCCTGTCTCACAAGGACAATCCTGCCTCTTGAAATAATAATATTAATATCCCTGTAACTCCAACAAGCCACAACCTCTGTCTATCCCAGTTCCTTGGGGAGGACTCGATAGGCGGATCAAGATGCCGGATCCAGCCTAAACATCTGGCTGCCTCTGCACCCTGCCACAAATAATAATCAGTCATAAAAGTTATCAGTGGCTGCAAAGAACGTAATTTTTCCTCCCACTAACGTCAAGGGTGAACGGGGTCATTCCTTCTAAAGGGGATGAATTAAAAGATATTTAGGGAGGTTTCTTTTTTTGAAAGCCAAACAAGAAAGCCAAATCTTTTGTCACCAAAGATTTTGGAAAAAAAATCAGGCTATTATACAACGGGGCAATAGATAATTTTTGCATTCTTTAAAACTGTCCCTTAAGTGAGCATTTAAAAGCTGTGTTTGCCAATCCCAGGAACTTTAGTTAGCTGCGGAATTCTGGGAGTTGAAGTCCTCCCGTGCTGGCTGGGGAATTCTGGGAATTGAAGTCCTACTTAAAGTTATCGAGTCTGAGAAACATCGATCTAAGGCAGTGGCGGGATTCAGCCAGTTCACACCTATTTGGGAGAATCGGTTGTTAACTTTCTAAGCAGTTCGGAGAATGGGATGTTGGAAGAAATTTTATTTTGTTTTTTTCCATTTTACAGGACTAATCCTGTAAGGAAGGCAGGAAGGAAACATTCTGGTGGTGTTTCTAGCCTAATCTTTATTACCCTGCTTATAGAAACTGCCTCTCTGGTTAACCCTTATTACATTGTAACAGTAAGGTGAAGCGCCCATCGACATGAGTGACATTGAGTTGTCCACAGCCACATGGTCACCGAGCCACGCCTACCCAGCTGGTCATTAGGGCAGAGAACCGGTTGATAAATTATTTGAATCCCACCACTGATCTAAGGTAAAACAGCTCTCTTTATTCCCTTCAGCATAGCTTTATAGACATACCCTCTCCTGCAGCCTCTGCCTAGATAAGCAGGGATTAACACCAGACAAACAATCAAACAGGAAATATTACCCGAATCAAAGAACCACCTACCCAATTGAAGGGCCTCCGTGCTGGCTGGGGAATTCTGGGGGTTTGTCCACCCCTCTTAAAGTTGCCAACTTTGAGAAACACGGATATGCAGCAATATCAGTTGTCTCTAAGAAGCACAACTTGGGTATTTTCATCTACCATAATTAGGATAGAAATTTTATCGGAAAGCTAGAATCTCTTCCTCGCTTTTCCTGTGAGAACTGCACAGGACTCTGAAAAGCAACTACAGGCTGAGTCCTTGACTTAAAACCATCCATTTAGTGACCATTTACTTTTTCAGTGCCACAGCATTTTTGGGCTCCATTGTGGCCATAAGTCGAGGACTACCTGTATTTATTTACAGAGGATAAAATCAACCTTTCGTGCAACTTCTGATTGTTTTAATAGATACTCTCCAGCCTGCCTCCCTTCTTTTTTTTTAAATCATTCTTTTTGTCCTCAAACGAGGAAAGAATAAAAACTCTTGTTTATGAAACAGTTCCCCCCTAAGCTGAAATTAAAATCATCAACGAGGCGAAACAACCGTGACTTAAATCTAGCTCAGGCCAATGTTTACAGTCATCATTGCAATAACCTTCAGGTTGGTATAAAATTTGGACACCGTAAAGGAGATTTTCTCCTTTCCTTCTGACCGGGTGTGTAAGGTAGACTGTGCTGGCAGAGGAGGCTTGCTGGTCCTGAAAGGATTTCCTACTTTCTAGCAAAGCTAAACCGCGGAGCACAGCTGATCGTTGGAAAAAATGCTCCCAGTTCGGACCGAATCGCCCGATCCGGTAGCGATGGCAGTGGGTGGTTCGGAGAAATGGTAGCAAAAATCCCTGCCCCCTCCCCATGCCCAGTTGAGCCGCGCGATCAGCAGAGGATTTTTTTTATTTTATTTTTAAGAGCATTTTTTTCTACAACCTTTTCACAGCAAAAAAATGCTTTTAAAAGTTAAAAAAATGATGATTGCGTGGCTCAGCTGGGATCGTCAGAGGCTTTTAAAAGCATGTTTTCTACAACCACTTTGGCCCAAGAGGTTGTAGAAAAAAATGCTTTTAAAAGCCTCTGACGATCCCAGCTGAGTTGCTTGATCGGCAGAGGCTTTTAAAAGCATTTTTTTTTTTACAATCTCTTCGGCCAAAGAGGTGGTAGAAAAAATGGTTTTAAAAGTAAAAAAGAAAAAGTTGGCCACTCCCACCCAGTCACATTACCCACCCACCCACCCCCACCAAGCCACGCCCACAGAACCGGTAGTAACAAATTTTACATTTCACCACTGCGGTACTTGTTATCACTACCGATTCGTCCGAACCGGAGCGAACCGGTAGCATTTCACCCCTGTTTTGCACCCTTAAGAGATGAAGAGGAGAAAAAAAATCTCTCTCTAAAATGAAAAGCAGAAGAAACATCTGGATTATATTCCTTCGGTAATTATCTTACGCCGACAATAGGACCCAGCCCTGTTTCCAGCAAATTATCAAGTAATAGCCTTTCCATTCACAGGGTGACAAATCAACAGGCCATCCGTTCATTTTAAGAAATGATTGCCCCTGGCTTTTAAATAAATATTTAAACCAGCTGTCTTCGCTTTTTTCACTCGCGGCCCAGGATACAAAACAGACGATCCCATGAACACGTCCTCCTCACCATTTTGGACCAGAAACGTTTCAAGAGCCTTCTGTGGTTTCCACCTGTCGGGCAGGTGAAGGATGGACAGCTGCCCCCCCCCCTTCTGCATATTTTAAATCCCACTGAAGGACTCTCTTCAGGGGTGGGTTCTAATTTTTTTTACTACCGGTTCTGTGGGTGTGGCTTATTTCGTGGGTGTGGCTTGATGGTCATGTGACAATTCTTTAGGATTTAGCAGAGGTACTGGTCTACAGACTTTTAACTGTTTGCAGAGCTGTACCGGTCTACTCATTTGTTTTTGCAGGCATTGGTCTACTCATTTGTTTTTGCAGGCACTGGTCTACTCATTTATTTTTGCAGGCACTGGTCTACTCATTTATTTTTGCAGGCACTGGTCTGCTCATTTATTTTTGCAGGCACTGGTCTACTCATTTGTTTTTGCACGCACTGGTCTACTCATTTGTTTTTGCAGGCACTGGTGTACTCATTTATTTTTACAGGCACTGGTCTACTCATTTGTTTTTGCAGGCACTGGTGTACTCATTTATTTTTACAGGCACTGGTGTACTCATTTATTTTTACAGGCACTGGTCTACTCATTTGTTTTTGCAGGCACTGGTGTACTCATTTGTTTTTGCAGGCACTGGTGTACTCATTTATTTTTGCAGGCACTGGTCTACTCATTTGTTTTTTAAATTGTTTTTAAACTTTGTATTCTGTGTTTTTTTACTTTTGGCTGTTCACCGCCCTGAATCCTTCGGGAGAAGGGCGGTATATAAATTTAAATATAAATAAAATAAATAAATAAAACCCTCCCGCCCACCCACCCATCCCAGAAATACATTCCCCCGTGTATTTCTCGCATCTTTAAACAGCTTAAATGACTTGTTGCGTGAGAAAAATAAATATATCTGAGAACAGATGGAGCCTCCTCAACCATCAAAACTTGATAACAGACACTTGAAAAATGTCTTTACACTCTTTCTTGGTGGGGGTGGGCATTTTAAAATAACGCAAGAAATAGTCTACTGCTGCTTCTCTTCCAAGCACAGAAAAAGCAGAAGACCTATTCTGTTCTGTTCTGTTCTGTTCTGTTCTATTCTAAATTCTTATTCTATTCTATTCCTCCTCCTTTCTTCCTCCTTTATTTCTTCCTTCTGTTCTGTTCTATTCTATTCTATTCTATTCTATTCTAAATTCTTATTCTATTCTATTCTATTATTCTATTATATTCTTCCTCCTTTCTTCCTCCTTTATTTCTTCCTTCTGTTCTGTTCTGTTCTATTCTATTCTATTCTATTCTATTCTATTCTATTCTATTCTATTCTATTCTAAATTCTTATTCTATTCTATTCTATTATTCTATTCTATTCTTCCTCCTTTCTTCCTCCTTTATTTCTTCCTTCTGTTCTATTCTATTCTATTCTAAATTCTTATTCTAGTCTAGTCTAGTCTATTCTTCCTTCTTCCTTCCTTCCTTCTATTCTAAATTCTTATTCTTATTCTTATTCTATTCTATTCTATTCTATTCTATTCTATTCTATTCTATTCTATTCTATTCTTCCTCCTTTCTTTCTTCCTTCTGTTCTGTTCTGTTCTATTCTATTCTAAATTCTTATTCTATTCTATTCTAAATCCTGTTCTAATCTCTTCTTATTCTCTTCCCTTCTCTTCCCTTCCCTTCCCTTCCCTTCTCTTCTCTTCTCTGAACATCCCTAGCATTTATTTTTGTGTGTATGTGTGTGTGTGTCCCCCCAACCTCACAATGAGCACCTGGTCTCTCCATAACTTCTCCTGAACTTTAAGGACCCTTCCAACCAGCCAGGCGACGGGGGTTAAAAATGCCTCCCAGGCAATGCTACGTCGAATTGTCTCGGTTATATTTGCCATAGGAACAATTGTAATCACTAAACATGGACAGATGATTCCTCTGAGCTGGGCTGTTTATATGATGGGAGGGTCGGAATCTGTTTGTAGCCAGACGGTGATCTGTTTGTGTAAAGAAGGGATTCCTTGGAAAAGGCAGAAGGTGGATCCGAGCTTCTCCGGCACTCCCATTTTGAAGGTTGCAACCAGTCGTAGAGGTGCCACTGAAAACCATGTCTCTTCCTTTGGTTCTTGGGCTTCTTCTGGAGATGTTAAACCTTCCTTAAAGCCAACAAAGTTTGCGGGGTGACGGTGAGTAACCTGGCTTCTCTCTCTGGGTTTCCCGAGAAGGTCTCAACCAGCATGGATCGTCTTGAGGTGTGCTAGGATCATCAGGAGAAGGTCCAAGGTCCTGCTGTGCAGAGCTGACCATCTTCATTTTTGCCGGCAAGAAGGACCTTGGAGGTCCAAACCCCCTGCTGAAACAGGAGATGCTATATCATTTCAGACAAGAGGCTGCCCAGTCTTCTCTTAAAGTCCTCCAGTGATGGAGCAGCCACAACTTCTAGTGGCAAGCTGTTCCACCGTCAGGAAATTTCCGCTTCATCCCAGGTTGCTTCTCTCCTTGATTGGTTTCCAACCATGCTTTCTTGCCTTGCCTCCTGGTGCAACCCAACAGCCTTTACCCAACCCAACACCCATTGAAAAGAACCTTGGTCAAGTGACAACCTTGGCTTGCCAAAGCATCCCATCCCCGCCGGCAAGCTTGGGGGGGGGAAGGGATTGGGGGGCTCCGAGCAGTCCCCAATAAAATCTCCAACCCCGAGGTCACCTTCCTGTCCTTGCCAGCCTTCAGCCTCCTAGTTGTGACCTAACAGCTGCCCGGCTTGGATTGACAGATCTCCGCTCCGGCCTTTGCAATACAAAAAAGGGGACGGGTAAAAATATCTCTCGGCCTCCCAAAGTGGATCTCTTGCTTATGACACATGCTAGTTATTTTCGGCACACCGGGGCTATTTTTACGCCCGGTGCATCTCGGTTTGGCGTTACCATGGGAACGGCGTGGTGGGGAAAGGTGGAGGACGGTGACCCTGACAGATGTTGATTGAAATTCAGCCTCCCCAGATCTCGGCTTCTCAGCTCTTTCTCTCCAGGGACGGATCTCGCCGGCTCAACGTATGCAAGGGAGCGCCAGTGTCCCTTGGGTGCGGGTTGTGTCTTTGTGTGTGTGTGTGGGGGGGGCAACGGGGGCTGAGTCACGACTGCCAAAGCGGTGGCATTCCCCCTTTTTTAGAGCCCGCCGTCGCCAAAGCGACAGGGAGGGGTTGAGGGACCTGGATGCAAAGCAAGGAAGGGGGAGGCTCACCTGGGCCCACCTGAGTCTGGCGGAGGGGGCTCCGTAGGAATGGCCAGAGAGGGGGTGTGGAGCAGTGGTCAGATTTGTCTAGCTACCCAGCCCTTCCAAGCGGTGAAAGGAGGAGACTCCAAGAAGTGAACCCTTCTTTCCTCTCTTCCCTCCATTTCTTCCTTTCTCTCCCTTCCATTCATCTTTTTCCCCTTCCTTTGTATCTCCTTCCTTCCTTCCCTCCTTCCTTCCTTCCTTCCTTCCCTATCCTTTCTCTTCCTTCCTTCCTTCTTTTTCCCAACCTATTTCTCCTTCTGTCCTTCCCTCCCTATCCTTTCCCTTCTTTCCTTCCTTCCTTCCCTCCTTCCTTCTTTTTTCCAATCTATCTGTACCTTCCCTCCCTCCCTCTCATTTCCTTTCGTTTTCTTCCCCAACCTATCTCTCCTTCCTTCCTTCCCTTTCCCTTCCTTCCTTCCTTCCTTCCTTTTTTCCAGCCTATCCCTTTCTTCCTTCCTTCCCTCCCTCCCTCTCATTTCCTTTCCTTCTTATTCCCAACCTATTTCTCCTTTCTTCCTTCTTTCCTTCCTTCTTTTTTCCAACCTATCCGTTCCTTCCTCCATCCCTCTCATTTCCTTTCCCTTCCTTCCTTCCTTCCTTCTTTTTTCTAGCCTATCCCTTCCTTCCTTCCTTTCCTCCCTATCCTTTCCCTTCTTTCCTTTCTTCTTTTTCCCAACCTATCTCTCCTTCCTTCCTTCTTTTTTCCAGCCTATCCCTTCCTTCCTTCCCTCCCTCCCTCTCATTTCCTTTCCTTCTTTTTCCCAACCTATTTCTCCTTCCTTCCTTTCCTCCCTATCCTTTCCCTTCCTTCCTTCCTTTTTTCCAGCCTATCCTTTCCTTCCTTCTTTTCATCCATTTTCTCTTTGAACCGTAATAATAATTAGCAATGAAAGGCAAATTATATTAAAACTTTAAAATGGGCATCCGTAAATAGAGGAAAAATAAATCCTCCCAGCACCTCATTCTCCCTTGCAGCAGTTATAAATTAGAAGAGGAAAGGGGGAAAAAAAAAACGAAACAACCCAAGCAAAATGAGAACAAAGGTGAAAAATGAGGAAAAACTTTGGGCTTGTTAAAATAACAACACACACAAACCAACAAACTCCAAAAGGTCCCGATAGAGATTTTGTTTTTGTTTTTAAAGAAAAAGCTTTCCAATCTCAGGAAAAATGTGACCCCTCGTCCTCCATATGGCACGTAATCCCCTTTTCATCCCTTCTGAAAAATCTCAGCTTTTAATTGGGAGGAGAAAGAAAATAGGTCAGGTCTCGAACTACAGACGTCAGCCGAAAATAATTCTGGCTTTGGTTTCCCCCCCCCCCCCACCCTTCTCAGACATGATTTAAGGTTCTTGATTCCTTGGTAGATCAGTTTGGGGACGGACACACGTGTAGCGTGCTCGAGGCCATGCGTCTTCCTGTCTTGCCATCGTTCCTTCATTTTAATCTTTCCCGCAGCTTTTTTGCGCCTCCCCCATTCATTCAACCAGAAACAAGCAACCATCCATCTCTTCCCGCCCCTTCCCCCCAATAGCAAGAGGCTGGTTATTTCCAGGGGTGGGCTTTAAAACTTTTAGCAAGGGGTTCTCTGTCTGGTTCCTGGGTGGGCATGGCCATGGTGGCTGTGGCCTAGTCAGCCTCCTGCATCATGGCATTGGGGGGGGGCATTTTTGCCCTCCCCAGGCTCCGGAGGCTTTTCTTGAGCCTCCGAGAGGGCGAAAACGGCCTCCCCAGGCACCGGAGGCCCTCTGGAGGCAGGAAACAGGCCTGTTTCCAGCCTTCCTGAACTTCCAGTAGGCACGTTTTTCGCCCTCCCTGAGTCATCGCACCTGCCCTGCACTCAACTCACCTGCATCCAAAACGGGCCGCGTGGGGACTCCTGGGAGGGGAGGGGTGGGCAACGAGACAGTTGTCAACCGAGGCATGTCCGATTTTAAGACCTTTTTCTGCCACAGTTTTTGAGTTAATCACTTTGGCTGTTAAGTGACTCTGTTGGTTAAGCGAATCCGGCTTCCCCCATTGACGTTGCTTTCGGAAGCCAGTTGGGAAGGTCGCGGATGGCGATCATGTGACACCCCCCTTCCCCGGATGCTGAAACCATCATAAGTACATCCCAGTGGCCAAGCGTCTGAATTTTTGATCCCATGACGCGGGGATGCTGCAATGGTCATAAGTGTGAGGACTGGCTGAAAGTGGTGTTTTTACTCCCGTTGTAAGTTCAAATGGCTGCTGAACGAATAATTGTAAGTCAAGGGCTGCTTGTACACATTTTAACCCTCTTCGGGGACAAAAATCCTCTTTTTTTACTCGCTCAATCCGGTTTCGGTGTTGCTAATTAAATGAGGGAGGAAAATCCCATCACGAAGTGCGTATTAGGTCAGTGATTAATGTTTATTTAAAGGAGCTCAGCTGGGATTAAGGTTAGATGCTGTGTTTTTAATCTTGTGCAACGCCCAGAATTCAGCTGGTTGGGATGGCAACCCTTAAAACACCGGTTTAATCATCCATCAATCAGGGAAAGCAAAAGAGAAGCTCCTTTTTAAACATTCCCTCCACCCACTGCTAAAATATATATATATATATTGGGGAGACTGTCCTGAGGTCTCCAGAGATCTTTGGACCCCCCGTTGCATAATTCAGATTAATGATTTGCAGTCGACATCAAGTCTCTCGTCCCATCATTCCCTGCTCCTCATTCCCCGCGGGGCGCATCTCACAAAAAGTTTGTGGCAAGCCCTGAATTTTGGAATGGAACCGCTGGCCGCTCAAACATATCATCCAGATTTCTGCCATGTCTGCCATGGCAGCCAGCCATCTTGGCAGCCGACGGCAGCTCCCCGGAGCCTGTCCCTTGATGAATATTTGTGCAACTGTTGTGGACGTGTGTTGAAGTCCTTCCAGCTTCCTCTGCGATGATGGCTCAGATTTGCAAAGGGACCTTAGAGCGACAGTTCTCAAGCGTGGCCGCTACAAGAGGTGTGGACTTCAACTCCCAGGATTCTGTGCTGACTTCAACTCCCAGAATTCCCTAGCCGGCAACGCTAGGGTATCGATCCACAGGATAGGCTCCAGTTCTGGCCCTCCCAAGCATGGTTGTTTCTGTCAGACTTCGATGCTATCTCAAAATAAATGAATTTCCAAACTGCCAATCTTTAAGGAAATCTTTTCTTTAATTGAGCACAGCCACCGGATCATGACTCGATGCGGACAAGACTGACCTTTTGCCCCCCAATCCCTCCCTTTCCGATCCCCAAATCTCTGCTTCTCATTGGCTATCTTCCAAGTCATTCTTCAGACTTCTTGTCTCGTCATTTCCCAGGAATGTCTCCCCCCTTCATTTCCACGACAACCCGACTTCAAAGGGATTTAGCAGGCAAAAGTTCAGAGCTTATCTCTCTCTCTCCTCTGCTCTCTATGCCAGCATCGAAGCGCTGACAGTTTTCTTATTTCAGCAAACTGAGAATTGGAGAAAAGCTGGTTGGGAACAAGGCGTGAAGCTTGCTGGAGAAAAGGTGTAACTCAGATGCAACTTCAGGACCAGGGAGAGCTCCAGAAGCAGGAGAAGTTGACATTTCTGAGTCAAAGATTTCCCAGGTTTGCTCAGCTCATTCTTTGACGACGGCTACCTCCAATTTCCTTCTAGCTCTGTCTTTTTATTTTACACATACAGACAAAAAGAGCAGAGGCTGATTTTCTTTGCGTCTCTCCAGCGTGCGGTCTTCTCCAGAGAAAATCCATCCAAAGGAGAGGGCGGGGCAAAAGTCTCTTTTTAAAAAAAAAAAAAAAAAAAAAGAAAACTAGCCTTCTTAAAATATAGGTAGTCCTCAACTTACGACCGCAATCGAATTGGGTTGCTAAGTGAGAAATCTGTGAAGGGAGTTTGGCCCCCATCTTACGACTTTTCTCGCCGCATCGCTGAAAGCGAATCCCTGACATGGTTAAAGTCGGTAATACCGTTGTTAAGTGAAACCCGGCTTTCCCCATTGACTTTGCTTGTTGGAAGGTCGCCAAAGGGGCTTCCACGACTCTGGGACCACGCCACCGTCATAAATGTGAGTCGGCTGCCAAAGCCTCCGAACGTAAATTGCGTGACCGCGGGGATGCTCCCACGGTCTTAAGTGTGATAGGCTTTTTTTTTACGTGAACGGTCGCTGAACAAACTGTCGTAAGTCAAGGACTTCCCCTGTTTCTCCTTGAAAGTTGTCCCGTCTCGGCCTTTCCGAACGCAGGTGTAGCTGCTCCAGATTTGACCCGACCTGCTACTATTTGGGGTCTGTTTGTTTCAGGCGGTGTTTCTGCGTTAGAGGAAAAATAGACGGCGGGGCATTTGTTCTGAGAAGCCGACGCGGCAATGCTAGATTGCCTGGGCTTCGTCCAAAGCACAAATACGGCCTGTGACTCACAGTGGGAAATCTCTTTGTATTTTGGCCCCCGTTGTGAAGTTATTTACTTATTTAGGACTTCGTGTTCAGGAGGCTTTGGGCGGCCTCCCTCGCCTGCCTGTGTAGCTTTCCTTCTCCCGAGAGAAGCATTAATCAAACTGGTTTTCTTCTCCTTATTTATTCCCCCCCCCCAAGGACGGCGGTCGGTTTGCATGCACAATTTAGCAGTTTGCCCTTCCGAAAATAAAAACCGGCACGCACCCACCCACCCAATTTGTTCTCCAAACCGCAGCTCAAGGATGTGACATCTCCCCAATCTCAGCTCGTGTGTTTTGGTTTCCTAATGCCCAAAGGGTTTTGCCTGGTTTTCAATTTAAATCCATTTTATGTCGGAGTAGCCAACGACGGGGGAGGAATTTCGTGCCCCCCCCGCCCCTCTCCGAAAGGGATAGTTTTAACTCTGAATGAAGGCTCCTGGGTGTGTGTGTGTGTGTGTCGTCGGATCTAAATTAAAAACACGAAACATAAAGTATAGATAGTCCTCGTCTCCTTCCCTCCTCCTTCTATTCTATTCTATTCTATTCTATTCTATTCTATTCTATTCTATTCTATTCTATTCCTATTTCTATTTCTATTCTCCTTCCTTCTTTCCTCCTATTCTATTCTATTCTATTCTATTCTATTCTATTCTATTCTATTCTATTCTATTCTATTCTATTCTATTCTATTCTATTCTATTCCTATTTCTATTTCTATTCTCCTTCCTTCTTTCCTCCTATTCTATTCTATCCTATTCTATTCTATTCTATTCCTATTTCTATTTTTATTCTCCTTCCTTCTTTCCTCCTTATTCTATTCTATTCTATTCTATTCTATTCTTATTTCTATTTCTATTTCTATTTCTATTCTCCTTCCTTCTTTCCTCCTATTCTATTCTATTCTATTCTATTCTATTCTATTCTATTCTATTCTATTCTATTCTATTCTATTCTATTCTATTCGAGAAACCATAGCTATGTTTTGCAAGCAGGAGCCTCTAATCCCTCTGCTTCTGTCCCCGTGTTTAATCAGGCAGCTGTTTATTGAACACCCGGGCTCTTCATCCAGATAAGTCTGACGTAAATTTAGATAATTGATTTAAATGTTGGCAGAATCTCCCGGGAATGTAAACAGAACGAGAACGAGGCGTCCCTTCTGGAAGACGATGCTTCTCAGGCTGGAGGCAGGAATGCCTTTGTGCCAAGAGGGTGTCGGTAATCCCCACTTCTCAAAAATATTTGCATTAAAACCATTAAGAAACAACTCTGGGAGAAGAGTGCGGGTTAGAAGGGAGAGGTAGGGGAAAAAAAATTGGAGAAAAGAGACATAGAATACAGATAAAGATACAGAATAAAGATGTGGAGACTCTAGAAAGAGTGCAGAGAAGAGCAAGAAAGAGGATTAGGGGACTGGAGGCTAAAACATAGGAAGAACGGTTGCAGGAACTGGGTGTGTCTAGTTTAATGAAAAGAAGGACCAGGGGAGACATGATAGCAATCTTCCAACATCTCAGGGGCTGCCCCAAAGAAGAGGCAGTCAAGCTCTTCTCCACACTTTCTCACCAAATTCCTTCTCTGCTTACTCTCAGGAAATTCCTCAATTTCCCCTGGATATTCAGGACGTGTGGCCTGGAAGGGGATACTCTTCCATCCAGCTTCTTGCAATATCCTCAGTCCCACCTTTTCCTCCCTCCCTCCCTTCCTTCCTTCCTTCCATCGCCCGAAAGCAGGAAGCCGCAGTTTGGCTTGCAAACTTATTTAACTGCCCAATTCCCAAACTCTCCCCAATGCCTTTGTTACAGGCAGGAAATCTGTAGGCTTCTTGAGAGGAATCCATACAACCGCTCAAAAAACCCCCCACGCTATTATTATTATTATTATTATTATTATTATTATTATTATTATTATTAATATTAATATTAATATTAATATTAATATTAATATTAATATTGACTGTTCCTTTTAATTCGCTCTTCCTCCTGAGGAAGCTCAGTCTTGCCTAAGCTATGAAAGCTAACTGGGTGACCTTGGGCCAATCACCAGGAGACGGTGAGTTCTAGCCCCACCTTGGCCATGGAAGCCAACTGGGTGACTTTGGGCCAATCACCAGGAGACGGTGAGTTCTAGTCCCGCCTTAGGCAGGGAAACCAGCTGGGTGACCTTGGGCCAATCACCAGGAGACGGTGAGTTCTAGTCCTGCCTTAGGCATGGAAGCCAACTGGGTGACTTTGGGCCAATCACCAGGAGACGGTGAGTTCTAGCCCCATCTTAGGCAGGGAAGCCAGCTGGGTGACCTTGGGCCAATCACCAGGAGACGGTGAGTTCTAGTCCCGCCTTAGGCAGGGAAGCCAACTGGGTGACTTTGGGCCAATCACCAGGAGACGGTGAGTTCTAGTCCCGCCTTAGGCATGGAAGCCAACTGGGTGACCTTGGGCCAATCACCAGGAGACGGTGAGTTCTAGTCCCGCCTTAGGCATGGAAGCCAACTGGGTGACTTTGGGCCAATCACCAGGAGACGGTGAGTTCTAGCCCCACCTTGGCCATGGAAGCCAATTGGGTGACTTTGGGTCACCCAGCTGGCTTCCCTGTCTAAGGCGGGACTAGAACTCACCATCTCCTGGTGATTGGCTTAAAATCACCCAGTTGGCTTCCATGCCTAAGGCGGAACTAGAACTCACCGTCTCCTGGTGGTTGGCCCAAAGTCATCCAACCAGTTTTCATACCTAAAGTGAGACTAGAACTCACCGTCTCCTGCTTTCCAACCTGGTGCACTTAATCCCTAGAACCAAACTGGTTCTCCAATTTTCCAAGCATCTCTCTCTCTCTCTCTCTCTCTCTCTTTTGCATCTGGGCGATGAGCGGAATTTTTGCGTTGTTTTTGTTGTCGTCGTTGTAGTTTCCCCCATATCCCTCGGGGCGTCCACTTTGTTTTTGCAATCTTGAAAGCATCTTGGCAGCCCATCAATTATTTAGAAGTTGTTAGCAGCCGGGTTGCATCTGTCCGTCGCAGTTTGCAGCCAGTTTTCAGGACCAGGTTTGGGTTGTGGAGAAATGACGAGGGGGAAGAAGCACATTGTGGGGTGGGTGTGGGGGGAAAACAAGTGTGAGACATGGGCAGGATTCCGAAAGTCCCAAGGCTAATTGTTGATAATAATTCAGCTGCTGTGAGATGCCATCTTTCTGTTCCCCCCCCCTAATAATTTCCGAGCGAGCGTGCGCGGAACAATTAAGTTCCTGGATGGATGCGAAGCGCCATTGTCTGGCGAACAATGCGATGCTCCTAATCTGTTCATGTCAGCCCTGCGAAGGCACAGATATTAAACATTGAGACCTCCGCAGCGAAACCGGGGCCTTGTCTCAAATCAGCAATTAAATTATTTGAGCATTCATTACCCTCCGTGATTTAATAGCAGAAGCCTTTTCTTTCTGACAGTTATTTCAGCTAGCAGATAAACCAGTTTTGAAATCCAAAACATACCAACCAAAAAAAAAAAAAAAAAAAACCCAAACCCCAGTATAATTAAAGGATTCTTTTTCAAGTTTCTAGTCCCTGTGAAACCTTTACAGTTAAGCACTGCTGGTAGAGAACTTATGTTGTGAAGGCCTTCGAGTTCTCAAAGACAGACCTGGTTATAAAAGACGAATTGCAGGAAAGGGAATTGATTCCGGGCTGAGCGTGAATTGGATTCTGCAAATTTTACTCGGGTAGGATTTGTTATTTTTTTTTATTATTATTTTTTTATTTTTTTTTTACTTTTGGCAGTTTTGTTCCTTTTGTTCCTTAATGGCCCTTCAGATCAGTCGGCACAACATGAAATAATAATGTTGCTAACTCCTTAACTTTTAATGGGTAGATTCATTCACGCTGTTTTCCTGGAAAATGCTTTTGTGCGGTTTTTTACGCCTCTGATTGCTTTCAAAGTAGAATTTTAACCCTCAAAGGGGCAAAGCAGATGGGTGAATATTTCCCATCTTTTTGGGCATCTCCTGAAATATTGTGCTAGTGGAGAAAGAAAAAAAAAACCCATCAGAGGAAATGACTCTAGCTGGAGAGGACCAGAACTACGGAAAAAAAAAAAACCTTATATTTTCCTTTCGTTTCAAAAATGATTAATTTTTGTTTACAAATCCTCCGGGGGGCATATTTGCCATCCCAGGCCCTGGTTTATAACCTTTTTTTTCCCAAGAAGTCATTTCTTTCCATTTCTTTTTGCAGCTGTTTTATTTTTTTTTGGACCAATTGAATCTTCCGAGAATCAATTCTTTTATCTCCATCCTTTGGAGCCAGATTTGATTGTTGGACCGTTTAATTCTTCCTTCGAGATGCTCTTTTGAGATTCTGCCGGTGTTTATTTCGGGTGGGCCCTCCTCCTCCTCCTCCTCCCCACCCTTTTAAAAACTATTTTCAGCTCTCTCTCTGCCTTTTTTTCCCCTTCTCTCTTTCTCTGTTGTTAATGTATATTTTTAGCCAGGTATTTTTAGATTCCATGGTAGAGGAGCTTGGGGTGGGGAGGAGGAAGGGCCAGGAGGAGGAAGGAGAATTGGGATTGGAAGACGGCCAACCGGGGAGAATTGAAGCGTAGAAATGGGTTTTACTGAAAAGACGGAGGAAGTTGTCAAAAAGCTCCTTTGGGGCACACTGAGGCTCTGCGATTCTTTTGCACCTCGGCGGAGGATGCAAAATTAGATTGGGCGAGGAGGAAGACACATTTGTGGTCTGAAGGGCAGGAGAAAGTCAACGTCTCTAAAGCTTCTGCGGTTTACCTCTCAGGATTCACGGATTGACAGTGGGAGAGAGGAAAAATAGAGGAGGTGGGAAGGAGAAATCCATTCGGGGGGCCAAGGCTTTAAGCTGCTCAACAGACTCAAGGAATCCTGGTTGTTAGGTGCTACGTTTAATAGGGTAGGAGAGGCTAAAATGGTGGGATCTGGGTGTGATGGTTTTCTTGCAGACGTTTCATGGCCCTACTAGGGAACATCATCAGTGCTTTTAGGGAGTGGGGTTTGCAGGGAGGAGGAGGAGGGCTGAACAGTCCTTGGTGCTCTCTGAGCTTGGTGGATTTCTTGCAGACGTTCCATTACCAGACTAGGTAATAGGATCAGTGCTCAAGCTACCTTTGTTAATGAAATATCTGCAAGAAAAGCACCAAGCACCGAGATCAACCAAAGGCCCCCACAGTAGTCCTCCTCCTCTCCCTCCCTTCCTCCCTCCCTCCCCAAACCCTACTCCATGCTAACACTGATAATGTTCCCTAGTTGGGTAATGAAATGTTTGCAAGAAAACCACCAAGCTCAGAGCACACCGAGGATCCCACAGTTCTCCTCCTCCTCCTCCTCCTCTGCAAACCCTACTCCATGCTAACACTGATAATGTTCCCTAGTTGGTAATAAAATGTTTGCAAGAAAACCATCAAGCTCAGAACGCACTGAGGACCCCACAGTCATCGTCCTCCTCCTCCTCCTCCTCCTCTCTGCAAACCCTACTCCATGCTAACACTGATAATGTTCCCTAGTTGGGTAATGAAATGTTTGCAAGAAAACCACCAAGCTCAGAGCGCACTGAGGACCCCACAGTCCTCCTCCTCCTCCTCCTCCTCCTCCTCCTCCTCCTCCTTCTCTCTGCAAACCCTACTCCATGCTAACACTGATAATGTTCCCTAGTTGGGTAATGAAATGTTTGCAAGAAAACCACCAAGCTCAGAGCACACTGAGCACACCGAGGACCCCCACAGTCGTCCTCCTCCTCCTCTTCTTTCTCCTCCTCCTCCTCCTCCTCATCTCTGCAAACTTTTTTCTAGCATTGATGACATTCCCTAGTTGGGTAATGAAACGTCTACAAGAAAACCATCGAGCTCCGAAAGCATCCCTCATTTTTAGATTCTCTTATGTCAGAAAGGCTAAAATTTAATAAGTCCCCCACCCACCCCCATTCAACGTGGGTGAAGGAAATACAGATCTGGTTTATTTATGAGACTGAGAACGCCGTTTGTCTTTCTCTTTTCTTTTACACTTTGCTGCCGCAGGGAAATATTTGACTAGGCTTTGACCTGTAGCGAGATTGATTGTCGCTACCCGTTAGCTACCTGCAATTTTTTTTTTTCCTGGCTCTTTTCCATACTTCTTCCTGATTAAACATTAGCCTTCCAGAGAGAAACCATCCAGGGAATTCAAAACTTGAGGTCAGAACTCATGTTTGTGTCGAGAAAAAAAATTAAAAGAGCGCCAGGGTAGATTTCCTTTGAATTGGGACGTTTTCTGGTAGCATCTTCATTTCAATTTTGGTGACTTAAACCAGAGCTAGTGAAAGAAGTCAACTGATTTCCATTTGCTGGTACAGTAGAGGCCAAAATTGTGGAAACCTTTTTTGGGAAAAGTGTATTTTTGAGGTTTGATGGCTAATATCATCACTTTTTTTTTTGGAGTTTCAAGATAATCCTGTTCCACTGCTGGAATGGCCTGGGAATAGCCCAGATCTTAACCCTATTGAAAATCGATGGAGCTGACTAAAGAAACTTGTTAGTCAGAAGCGACCCAGCAATAAAACCCAGTTAATAGAAGCCATCATTCCATCTTGGTTTCACGTTATAATGGCTGCAGAACTCAAAGACTTCAGCTCAAAGCCGAATGGAGCACGACCGAATAACCCCCTGATCTACACCTAGAGAAGAGGCATCAGAATGGCAAGCTTTGTTAGCTGGTGCCAAATCCTCTTACCCTGGACAATTTTACCAGGAGTCGACACAAAATTTAGATGGGGCCACCCCTCCTTTTAGAGAAGGCCAATTCTCTATGTCGTGCGTGACGACATCTCACGCCATTGCAACAATTTCCCTTTGTATAAATCAAATTTCCTGAGGAGCTGCAAAAAAAATGCATTATTGCTTAACACATTGTAAGCCGCCCTGAGTTTCCAGAGAAAAGGCGGCATATAAATCGAACCAAGAAAGAAAGAAAGAAAGAGAGAGGGAGGGAGAGAGAGGGAGGGAGAGTGAGAGAGAGAGAGTGGGAGGGAGGGAGGGGGAGAGAGAGAGAGAGAGAGGGAGGGAGGGAGAGGGAGGGAGGGAGGGAGAGAGAGAGAGAGGGAGGGGGAGAGAGAGAGAAAGAAAGAAAGAGAAAGAAAGGAAGGAAGAAAGAAGAAAGAAAGAAAGAAGAAAAAGAAAAAGAAAAAAGAGAGAGAAAGAAAAAAGGAAGGAAGAAAGAAAGAAGAGAAAGAGAGAAAGAAAGAAAGAGAGAGGGAGGGAGGGAGGGAGAGAGAGAGAGAGAGGGAGGGGGAGAGAGAGAGAGAAAGAAAGAAAGAGAAAAAAAGAAGAAAAAGAGAAAGAAAGAGAGAGAGAGAGAGAGAAAGAAAAAAAGAAGGAAGGAAGAAGGAAGGAAGGAAGGAAGGAAGAAAGATCCCCTCTCCATCATAACCTGGAATATAGCGGGTTGGACTGTTCCATCAAAAGACCAATTTTTTTTTTTGACTATATATCACTCCCCTTGCCGTCTTACCTGTTTTCTAGCTCTGTCTCCCTAATCCTAACCAGAGGAAATGGCAGGGACCATCTGCGCATGAGGTTAAATATTTTCAGGGAGGGCTTATTTTCGGGGAAGGCTTATCTTTGGGGGAAAGCTTATTTTCGAGGAAACACGGTACAATAAAATAAATCTGGCTTGCTAAAAACCGGGGAAAATTAAGAGAGGCTCTCAAAAGGACTTTGCGAAGCACATCTGGATGGTGGGTTGGGCCCTGACTGTTGCTGGTCTCCACCGTGAGAGTTTTAATGTTTGATTTGTGCCCAGTTCTCGGAGCATCTGACCGTTGGTGCGTAATGCAGAGGCCGCGTTCCCCGTGTCTAAAAGTAATTGAACTGTGTCACAATGCTACTTATCCTATTGACAGTTCCCCCGTTAATGGGTGTCACTTAGGTTAAAGCACCTCGCTCAGAGCTCTGCTTTCTCACTTTCACCATCTAATTCCTCGGGTTGGAACCGAGGTTTGAAAGAAATCCATAATTGCGATGCATTATGAACGCCGAGGCTGGCGGCTCTCTTGGCGTTACTCAACGCTTTGGGGTGAGCGGATGCATTTTGTATTTTGGAGAGCATGTTATTCTTGCAAAACAAAGTCCAGGGCCGCAGGGGCGATTTCTAGATTCCTAGGTCTCCCGGGAAGCAAAATTTCGTAGATCTTTCTGGTTTTCTAAGAAACCTGAGGTACAAAGCCCTTGAAAATCCAAAGTGAGTTTTTGCAGCGTGGCACGTTAACCTTCTTGTTCGTTCTTCAGTTATTCTCCAAAAGATCTTTCAACATCAAAATAGGTAAAGGTAAAGGTTCCCCTTGCATATATGTGCTAGTCGTTCCCGACTCTAGGGGGCAGTGCTCATCTCCGTTTCAAAGCCGATGTGACGGAGATCTTGGAGAATCTCCTTCCCTATTGATTTATTTTTTTAAAGGTCTCTCTTTCTTTTAACGATTACGAAAAAAAAATTGATCGTGAGCGTCTTCCAGATGTCCGTAGCCATGATAGAAAGTCCTATTTTTGAATTTTAGTGCTTTATTAATTTCAAGAGGGACCCAAGGACGAACTACACATTACACTCGGGTGTCAGGAGAACCAAGATGCTTTTTAAAATAAAGGTTCCCCTTGCACATCTGTGCTAGTCGTTCCCGACTCTAGGGGGCGGTGTGCTCATCTCCGTTTCAAAGCCGAAGAGCCAGCGTTGTTCGAAGACGTCTCCGTGGTCATGTGGCCGGCATGACTCAACGCTAAAGGTGCACAGAACGCTGTTCCCTTCCCACCAAAGGTGGTCCCTATTTTTCTACTTGCGTTTTTTACGGGTTTTCGAACTGCTAGGTTGGCAGAAGCTGGGACAAGTCACGGGAGCTCACCCCGTTACGCGGCACTGGGGATTCGAACCGCTGAACTGCCAACTTTTCAATCGACAAGCTTAGCGTCTTAGCCACTGAGCCACCGCGTCTCTATAACATCAAAATAGGTAGGGTAGCTGGAGAATGTGCTGAGGAATACCGATTGAGAGTCTCATTGTAAAATCACGGTTAATCTGTCAGCCGGAAAGAGAGTCAGGAAATGCAATTGTAGGGAGCACAAAATATAACCAACAGCAGGAATATATAAGCAAGCCGCGCGCTCATAAATAATATTAAGGCCCGGATACGTCTTGAAACGTTTCACCTCACTCTGTTGGAGATGTCAAAATCCCTCTTGACTTGCAGAAGTCGAATCACGTTCTGCTTGAGCGACTTGGCTCGAATAAAATTTAGGGCAGAATTTGCTGGGGTGAAACGGAAGGCTTTTGCAGACCTTCGCAAAGCCGAGGCGATTGATTGCAAAACGCTTCACGCTTTGCAAAAAAAGAAGTTTCCTTCTGAACTTGCGGGGCGGTTAGCTGGATAATGAGAAGATGGGCGAGGGAACTGCGAGAGGTCAGACGTCCCTCAATACATCTCCGACTTAAACGGGGCATCTCTCTCTGTTCCTGCTCAAGTTTTTCTGCCTTGATTTGTTCCTAAATATTACAGTCCCGTCTGCATGAACGAACGTGGCTTATTTTCAAGAAAACAGAATTACGAAACGGTGGTTTAGGGTGTCTCGTGGAAACTCGGCCACAATCACCCTGTCCCGACTCTCAAGGTTCCCAAAAGAGGTAGCCCAGTTCCCAAAAGTTTGCGCCGTACAATCAGGACGCCGTGCAAATGAACGATGTGCTTTCTCGGCAGAGAAGGCTGCGCTGTGATGCCACGTTGGGTGCTGTTTTGTCACGACTCCCTTCAGCAGCACATCTGTCATGCTATTTAGCGGCACGTTGCTTGGAAAGATGGCCTGTTCTTCCTACAGCTCAGACACACACACACACACACACACACACACACACACACACACACACGGATTCCAGATGTTAGGAATGGAGGAGAGAAGGGTGGCAAAAGTGTTTGCAGAGTTGCTGTGGGTGCCCTCGGGAGACAGAAATGCCGTAAAAATTTCAAGAGAGCGAGCAGAGCAGGGTTTTTCTAAGGCAATTCAGACGGGAGGTTTTTAATGGACTGTGAGAACAACCTTGGCAGACAGGAGGAAGAGCTGCAGCCAAGGTAATGGCCAGAGAAGAGGCAGAGGAGCCCTCAGAAGGAAAAGGGGCGTGGGAAGCATCTCAGAAAAGACTCTTTGTTAGAGTCCCTGCAAAGTAACGAAAGAGAGAAATCCTTCCAAGACTTGCAAGATTCGGTTATTATAACCTTACGGTGAAGGTAAAGTTAGTATTTTACGGTTTTGTTTCCTCGTCTCGACTACTTGGAAGAGTTTGATAACAGCTTATTTTTTTTTTCTTCCTTTCCCCCAAATATCTCAAGAACGTTGAAGTCAATTTTGGGGTGCCTGTTTAAAGCGTGTGGGTCTTTTACTCAATGGGGCAGACTTCTCCCGGAGCAAAAGATGTTGGAATGGAGGGGAGAGGAGGAGAAACCAGGTTTTGGATGGTGATTGGGTGCATTTCGGGCTCAGGGCTGGCTTTTGCTTCGTGCTTGACCAGGTGTTGAAAAGGGATCAAGCATCGGGAATTGTGCTCTTTGCTTTCCTTCCCCAACCAAATAACCTCTTCCAGAGAAAGGACTCCAATTAAGGATTCCTACACAGTTTTCGCACTTCAGAGAAGCTGTGAAATTTAATGAGGCCGCCGTATTGATATTCTTTGGAGGGGTCCTTGGTGCTCTCTGATCTTAGTTGTTTTTTTTGGCAGATGTTTCATTACCCAACTAGGGAACATCATCAGTGCTATCAGGAGTTCGGAGAGCACCAAGGACCCTTCATTTAAGATGCATTAATTCTGGGTTAAATTCAGTCGGTTAAATTCAGCCGGTTCGGTTGACCTGCGGGTGGGCGTTATGCCATCCTATTTAACCACATTTTCTAAACCCGTACGCAATCCGCCCGTGTGAGCAAAGCGAACTTTTCCACCAATCTCTCTCTCTCTTTCTCTCTCCCCACTTCGATTGCAGGAAATGTCCGCCTTCGTTGTCGTTTAAGCGGCCTCCAGTGAAGGTCTCCTGGCTCGCCTTCCCGACCGGATCAGAAGGCTGCCGGATTTCAAAATGCTCATAAAAGAGTATCGGATTCCTCTCCCCATGAGCGTTGAGGAATATCGGATTGCCCAGCTGTACATGATCCAGGTTGGTGCCTTCGTCGCTTGGGATCGGTTGCTTTCCTAGAAACAGAATAATAATAATAATAATAATTGTCAGACGGAAAGAATCAGGGGCACACGTGACGTTCCAGTGAACCTGATTTATTGCTCATGCAAAAAAAAAAAAATTGCAGTCTGTCATCTATCTATCTATCTATCTATCTATCTATCTATCTATCATCTCTTTATCTCTATAGATCTATCCATCATCTATATTTATTTCTGTCTTTGTCTGTCTGTCTGTCTATCATCTATCTGTCATCTCTATCTCTTTATTTCTATATCAATCTATTCATCTATATTTCTATATCTGTCTGTCTGTCTATCTATTTATCTATCATCTCTATATCTCTTTACCTCTAAATCAATCTATTAATCATCTACTGTATATTTCTATATCTATATTATCTATCATCTATCTATCCTATCTATCTATCTATCTATCTATCTATCTATCTATCTATCTATCTATCTATCATCTCTATATCTCTTTATCTCTATCAATCTATCCATCATCTATATGTATTTCTATGTCTGTCTGTCTATCTGTCTATTTATCTATCTGTCACCTCTATATCTCTCTATTTCTATATCAAACTATTCATCATCTATATTTATTTCTATATCTATCTATCTATCTATCTATCTATCTATCTATCTATCTATCTATTATCTCTTTATCTCTATAGATCTATCCATCATCTATATTTATTTCTATATCTATCTATCTATCTATCTATCTATCTATCTATCTATCTATCTATTATCTCTTTATCTCTATAGATCTATCCATCATCTATATTTATTTCTATATCTATCTATCTATCTATCTATCTATCTATCTATCTATCTATCTATCTATCTCTATCAATCTATCCATCTATATTTATTTCTGTCTGTCTGTCTATCATCTATCTGTCATCTCTATATCTCTTTATCTCTATATCAAACTATTCATCATCTATATTTATTTCTATATCTATCTATTTATCTCTATATCTATCTATATCTATATCTATCTATCTATCTATTTCTCTCTCTAATGCAATAAAAAATTGCATGAGAGACTTGCGGAAGAAGCTAGCCAACGAATCTAGTCTTAATCTGATTTATTAAGCGCCAGTTAATCTGATTTATCACTCATGCAATAAAAGAATTTCAGAAGAATCCAGTCAACTCCCGATCAGCACTAAATTGATGCTAGATAATAGTTAACGGAATTCAAGAGGGGCTGGACTTTGACTCCCTGTGGGAATGTAACGGTTCCAGGCTAATTCCTTGCTTGACTCCGCCCCCATCCTTCTCCTACAAAAATAATAGTAGATTCTGGGAAAGATAAGAGATGGAAGGGACCCTTAAGACCATCTAGTTCAACCCACCTGTACTGTTCAGGGAAAGCAAGGGGACCATCCTGGAGAGGTGGCCAGCCGGCTTCTTTTCAAAAGACACCAGAGTTGGGATTTGAACCCATCTCCAGAAATGGGATTTGAACCCGCTGCACATGATGGCTTTTGAGTTCTGCAGAAGCTCTCTGGACGTTGGCAGGAATAATCTACTAAATCAATGGAGAAACGGCCTTAAGACCCAACTCCGTCAATCTGAAGTGGTGTAGGGTTTCCTGCCTAAGCAGGGGGTTGGACTAGAAGACCTCCAAGGTCCCTTCCAACTCTGTTATTCTATTTCTAACCTGCTTTCCCCCACCTCCCCCAAATCTTAGCTGCGGCTTCTTAGCTGCTTCCTCACTTTCACCCCAAACTGCTTCACTTTTGAAGAAAACGGGCGGTGATTACGTCCTCTTCAAATTTAAATTAGATGTTTAAATTAAAAACAGAAAGGAGGGAGGAGGAGGTGAAAGCCCGCAAACGATGAAAAATTGAACAGCGGGCTCAAAAAACCTGTCTTTATAAAGAAGAAGAAGGGGAGAAAAAAAAACCTCACTGCATTTTAAACCTTCCTGCATTTATTCAAGAACTGTTTTGTTTTTTTTTCAATGCTTGTCTTGCCGGAGAGAGATCAGCCTTGGCTCAGTCCGGTTTGTTCGGCTTTTAAAAATTCTACTTGATATATCCCAGCCGCTATTTTTTTAAAAAAAACTATTTTGTTCCTCTCGGTTTTGCCCGTGTGTATTTCTTTCTCTGCGGTGTGTCGTGGGTTGATTTCAGCCTTTGCTCAAGGAAATTAAGTTTTGCTGGCTGCAGATAAGTATGGACTGCCGACAAGGGAGTTTCGGGATTTTAATTCTTCTTGCTTGCATCATCCTCTTTGACCCGGCGAGCTTTCCCTGTTCCTTAGGTCTCTAATGCCCACTTGGAAAAAAAGATGGAGCTGGCATTGAATGGCCCCAATTTGTCCGGGGTCAAGCCTTGGAGACAGGCGAGCTCAGGAAACGGAGACTTTAAGAAATGTGCAGCTTTATTTTATTGCTTGTAATAACAGAAACCGTGTAATAACAAAGGAGAATATTTGTAGCTCAGGATTGAAAAGAAAAGTGCTCGGTGCTCTCTGAGCTTGGTAGTTTTCTTGCAGACGTTTCGTGGCCCAAGTAGGTAACATCATCAGTGTTTGTAGGGTGTGAGGTTTGCAGGGAGGGGGAGGAAGAGGAGGATTATTATAATTGGTGCGGTCCTTGGTGCTCTCTGAGATTGCTTGTTTTCTTGCAGACGTTTGGTGACCCAACTAGGTAACATCATCAGTGCTAGAAGGGAGAGGGGGTTTGTAGAGAGGAGGAGAAGGAAAGGGAAAGTGGAGGTGGAGATGGAGGAGGAAGAGGAGGAGGAAGATCATCACTGTGGGGTCCTTGGTACTCTCTGAGCTTGTTTGTTTTCTTGAAGACATTTCATGACCCAACTAGGTAACCTTATCAGTGCTTCTAGGGAACCAGGCGGAGGAGAAGGAGGAGACAGAAAGATACTAAAGAGCATCAAGACAGGGAAACCTTCAGTTTCTTTCTCACACTTTCCTGTTTTCTGCAGCTGATCTCATGCATTGCTAACAGTCTATGCCTGTGATGGCGAACCTTTGGCACACGTGCCACAGGTGGCACGCGGAGCCATATTGGTGGGCACGCGAGTGTTGCCATAGCTCAGCTCCAGCACGCATGTGCGCACGGGCCAACTGATTTTTGGGCCTTCTGGGCCCAACGGAAGTCGGCAAATGGGCTGTTTCCGGCCTCCAGAGGGCCTCCGGGAAGGTGGGGAAGGCTATTTTTGCCCTCCCCAGGCTCCTAAAAAGTCCCTGGAGCCTGGGGAGGGCAAAAAAAAAGGCCTACCGGGCCATCACATGCCAAAAGCAGTGGGAACATGGGGGGGGGGTGTTTACGCACACATGCATGGGGGGCAGATTTTATTTTGCCCATCCATCTCTCTATCCAGAGATAGCTGCTTTTCTTGGACTAAGATGGAATGAATTATCTGGTTTGTTCTGTTTCTCCTCCAGAATTCCCCTGGGGAGGGGGCTGCCTCTCCCTTCCCCACACCAATCCCTCTCTGTGAGGGTTTTTTTCCCCCTCCCAGTCTTAGCAACCTGCCCTATAGATAATTGGCCGGTCAGGAGGATGCAGCTAACTGTTTCCATCAATTAGTATTAATTTCACATTACAGCCGTGGATTTAATGTGCTCTGGGCTTGACTGCCAACCCTTCCGATCGACAAGCTCAGCGTCTTAGCCACTGAGCCACCGTGTCCCCTCATCTTCCCCTAGATGAGACTAACTCTGGTTAATCCTCCAGGAGGTCCAACTCCTTGGACACGTCTTCTGATGGAAGGGATCGAGGAAGGAACATGCCCAAAATCTGAACTCTTGACGCATTTCACAATATTTGGAAAGCTTATTTATCCCCAGAGAAGACAAAGCAAAAGTCGCTTGAAATGGCACCATCAAGCTCCCTGCAACTTTTGCCAGTCTCTCATTTTTGCAAAAAAAACCCAACAAAAATATAAAAACGGGAGAGATTGCTTCTTTTGGGAGCGATGATGATTCGAAAAGCTCATTCCCCTTGCTAGGCTGAACGGGGGTGTTTCCTTCACTTTGATCCAAAGCCATTGATCTTTTTGGTGCGCTCAGCTCAACCATCTGGAGAAGGCGCATTTTTCTCTTCTGCTTTGCAAAGCGGCAGGCAGGGGATATATAATTGAAACAATTCATCTTTATTTTTATTTTATTTATATTTGCAAAGACGTGACGGAGATCTTGGAGAATCTTCTTCCCTGTTTATTTATTTTTTTTAAAGTTCTCTTTTCTTTTTAATGACGACGAAAACGGATTTGATCGTGAGCGTCTTCCAGATGTCCGTAGCCATGATAGAAAGTCCTATTTTTGAATTTTAGTGCTTTATTAATTTCAAGAGGGACCCAAGGATGAACTACACATTACACTCGGGTGTCAGGAGAACCAAGATGCTTTTAAAAATAAAATTTCCCCCTTGGACATCTGTGCTAGTTGTTCCTGACTCTAGGGGGCGGTGCTCATCTCCGTTTCAAAGCCGAAGAGCCAGCGCTGTCCGAAGACGTCTCCGTGGTCACGTGGCTGGCATGACTCAACGCCAAAGGCCGCACGGAACGCTCTTACCTTCCCACCAAATGTGGTCCCTATTTTTCTACTCGCATTTTTTACCTGCTTTCGAACTGCTAGGTTGGCAGAAGCTGGGACAAGTCACGGGAGCTCAACCCCGTTACGCGGCACTCGGGATTCGAACTGCCGACCTTTTGATGGGCAAGCTCAGCGTCTTAGCCACTGAGCCACCGCGTCCCTTAATAATTATAACATTTTTAATAAGAGAAAAACTTCTCGAAGGGCAGATCATCTAGTCAAGAAATGGACAGGGGGTGGGGGGAGAAATTCAATCCTCACTTCTCAGTTGTTTCTTCTGAACAAATTCTTCCATTTATTTACAAAAAAAACAACAAAAAAATCTCTGAAAAATTGTGTCTTTGGAAGATCTTCTTGCAGCAAGATAAGCAAACGTGAGGCATCAGGGAATCTGTTTTTTTTTTTGGGTTCCTAACTAGAATTTCAAGATTTATCAGCTGAACTTCAGCGCAAAATACCGGCACAAGGCAAATTTCCAGGTAGTCCTCGACTTACGACCACAATTGAGCCCAACGTTTATGTTGCTAAGCGAGACATTTGTTCGGTGAGTTTTGCCCCCACGTTATGACCTTTCTTGCCACCGTTGTAAAGTGAATCACTTCAGCTGTTAAGTTTGTCATAACGGTTGTTAAGTGAATCCGGCTTTCCCCATGGACTTTGCTTGTCAGAAGGTCACAGAAGAGGATCGTGTGACTCCGGGGACACTGCCACTGTCATAAATGTGAGTCAGTTGCCAAGTGTCTGAATTTTGATCAGGTGAACGTGGGATCGTCGTAAGGGTGAAAAATGGTCATCAGTCACTTTTTTCAGTGCCTTGTAACTTTGGTCACTAAATGAAGTGTTGTAAGTCAAGGACTACCTAAGAATGATGGCCTTTCCCCATTTTTTCTGGGGCTTTCTGGGAAAACTTTATATATATATATAGATATATCTCCACGTTTCCTATAAAAGTTGTTTCTTTTGGCTTAGAAAACAAGATGGCGATGATGATGGTTTAATGCCGACTGCTTTGTGTCAACTCGCAAAACATCCCTGGCCTACTCTCGAGTTGCCATAGGCCAGGCGGGATGGGAAATCGGTGAAATGGCACGGCAGCCAAAGACAAATGCACATTCCACACTTATTTCTCTCAAGGCTGTATCCCAGGGTTACCTACAGCAGCCGGAGGGGAGTGACCTCTACAACCCGCAAAATTGCTCCGTTGATGACGGAGAGGGGAAACAAGGTCATATTTGGGGCGTAAATTACGTAGGGTCAGAGCTGGCTTCACTTGGGAACATGCGGACATGAAGCTCCTAATAGATAACTGGATTTCTTTTGAAGCTTGGCTCGAGGCTCATGTTTTAATTAGGGCATCCGTCATCTCAGAACCCTGACAATTTGCATTGCCCAGGATCACCTCAAACTGTGAGAGGGGCGCCATATAAATGTAACAAACAGATAAAATTTAATAAACAAAGTGCCAAATTCTTTTGAGGTCCTTCCTTTCTTCCCCGCCCATGACCACCCATCTTGAAGCCATCAGAAGAGTTTCCAGCTTCCCGGGAAATCCGATCCGAGCTTCTCCGAACTAGGACATCAATTAATGCCTCTTGAAAGCTTGCTGTTTATCTATGTTTTTGGAGAAATACAGCCAACTGTCCAGATGGCTTCCCATAATAAGGGCTGGGGAAAATATCTTGTCCTTGTAAGGTTGTCCTGATGACTTGAAAGGATCTCAAAGCCATCTGCTCTGAGCTTCCCCCAAGGTGGCCCTCTTCAGAGGTCTCCTTGTCTTTCTCTCCCTCTCCAAGCAGCTCTGCCTCACCACTTCCTCAAACCTGTGGGTTGGTTGTCCACCACAGCTGATTTCCGCTGGCCGCGCTTGACCTAGGCCAGGCCATCTGCCCACTCTTCTGAGAAGGAAGGCTGGAAGGAGCATCATACCTGCCAAGTGTTAGAACAGGGGTCAGCAATCTGCGGCTCCAGAGCTGCATGCGGCTCTTTGGACCCTCTGCTGTCAGGTGATCCTACCACTGGCTGGCCCCAGCCCTCGCCCTCCCCTCCCAGTCACTCCTTGCCTGGCCTGAGAAGGTAAGGGTGGCGGCAGGGGATGGAGAAGCGGCCAGGGCAGAGACAGAGAGATACAGAGAGAGGGGGAGAGAGAGACAGAGAGAGATACAGAGAGAGGGGGAGAGAGAGACATAGAGAGATACAGAGAGATACAGAGAGAGGGGGAGAGAGAGACATAGAGAGACATAGAGAGATACAGAGAGAGGGGGGGAGAGAGACATAGAGAGAGACAGAGAGATACAGAGAGAGACAGAGAGATACAGAGATACAGAGAGAGGGGGAGAGAGAGACAGAGAGATACAGAGAGATACAGAGAGAGGGGGAGAGAGAGACAGAGAGAGATACAGAGATACAGAGAGATACAGAGAGATACAGAGAGATACAGAGAGATACAGAGAGAGGGGGAGAGAGAGACATAGAGAGATACAGAGAGATACAGAGAGGGGGAGAGAGAGACATAGAGAGAGACAGAGAGAGACAGAGAGAGACAGAGAGATACAGAGATACAGAGAGAGGGGGAGAGAGATACAGAGAGAGGGGGAGAGAGAGACAGAGAGATACAGAGAGATACAGAGAGAGGGGGAGAGAGAGACATAGAGAGATACAGAGATACAGAGAGATACAGAGAGATACAGAGAGATACAGAGAGATACAGAGAGAGGGGGAGAGAGAGACATAGAGAGACATAGAGAGATACAGAGAGGGGGAGAGAGAGACAGAGAGAGAGACAGAGAGAGACAGAGAGAGACAGAGAGATACAGAGATACAGAGAGAGGGGGAGAGAGAGACAGAGAGATACAGAGAGAGGGGGAGAGAGAGACATAGAGAGATACAGAGATACAGAGAGATACAGAGAGATACAGAGAGATACAGAGAGATACAGAGAGAGGGGGAGAGAGAGACATAGAGAGATACAGAGAGAGGGGGAGAGAGAGACATAGAGAGATACAGAGAGATACAGAGAGATACAGAGAGATACAGAGAGAGGGGGAGAGAGAGACATAGAGAGATACAGAGAGAGGGGGAGAGAGAGAGATGTCAAAAGGTTTTTGTGGTTCCCAGTTTTTTTTTAAACAACTGGGGCGGGAGGGCCAGCCAGGAGTGGGATTTGGGGGTTCTCCGAACTGCACAGAATCTTAGCTAGCGGTTCTCCTGAACCCCTGCGAACCCCCAGGAGCCTCCCCTCCCCCGGATCTTATCCATTTAAACATAGCTAGGATTCTTTCTGCTTTGTGAGCAACGAGTCTTCGTTTCATCCAAGGGAATGCGCCAGGCGCAATAAATCCACCTTCCTTTTTTTGTCAAACGATGGATTTCTATCCAGAACAGTCTGTTCAAGCTTTTGTTCTCTCCAAATTGGGCCCGGGGCCTACTTTGTTCTCTAATCCTCCTCTTCACTTCAGAACCCACCACATTTTCGTAGCTGAGCGTCTGAGGCAGGCCCAGGTTTGGTCTACGGCCACCGGTGACATCATTTGATCATCGGTAGAAGATAATCCGTCTTGCGAACTCTAAATCTATTGCTTGATTGATTCAGGACGTTCACGGCACACAAAGGAGAGCAGCATCGTGTTTACCTAGAGATCTCGGGCTGCCGAGCATCTTCAGCGGCGGGCGATTCTCTCAGAAACCATTAGTGGCGGGGTGTTGCCTTTAGGCGTTTCCTTAATTGCCGCTCTCCGCAAAAAAAGGAGCTTGCATCCCTAGCTAGGTGTCTGACACATTTCCAAGCCTTTGTGCTTTGTGAGATGCTAGACTTCACAAATCTTGCCTCTTTGTCACACGCGCACCCCGGGCCCTGATGTTTCTCCTCGCTGCTCTGTTTCGTTGCAAGCGGCATTTGGGGCGGGTGGGGGGGTTTGCGGCTTGCCAATTTGAACCCCGAGAAATGAGCGACCCATTTTTTTCCAAGCTGGAAAGAAAACCTGCGGTATTCTTTTATCTTCTCGTTGGCTTCCTGGCTTCTCTGGAGTAAGGATGTGTGTGGATCGCAGCCAGTGATGAAATCCAGTTTTTTTTTTTTACTACCGGTTCTGTGGGCGTGGCTTGGTGGGCGTGGTGTGGCTTGGTGGGCGTGGCAGGGGAAGGATACTGCAAAATCCCCAGTCCCTCTCCACTCCTGGGGGAAAGATATTGCAAAATCCCCTTTCCCTCCCCACTCCAGGCGAAGGACACTACAAAATCCCCATTCCCTCCCCACTCCTGGGAGAAGGATACTGCAAAATCTCCATTCCCACCCATTCCAGGGGAAAGATACTGCAAAATCCCCATTCCCTCCCCACTCCAGGGGAAGGACACTACAAAATCCCCATTCCCTCCCCATTCCTGGGAGAAGGATACTGCAAAATCCCCATTCCCAACCCACTCCAGGGGAAGGACACTGCAAAATCCCCATTCCCACCCCACTCCAGGGGAAGGATACTGCAAAATCCCCATTCCCACCCCACTCCAGGGGAAGGATACTGCAAAATCCCCATTCTCACCCCACTCCAGGGGAAGGATACTGCAAAATCCCCATTCCCTCCCCACTCCTGGGGGAAGGACATTGCAAAATCTCCATTCCCACCCCGCTCTGGGACCAGCCCGAGGTGGCATTTGCCGGTTCTCCGAACTGCTCAAAATTTCCGCTACCGGTTCTCCAGAACCTGTCAGAACCTGCTAGATTTCACCCTTGGATCCAGCCCCGTCATAAGCTTGCGATGTTTAAGCCTCCGCTGTGATTTGAGTGGAGGCTGTTGCTTCTTTTAGGCAAATTGGGCAACTCGTAGTTCTTGACTTACAACAGTTCTTTTAGCGACCGTTCACAGTTACAATGGCCCTTAAAAAATGCGACTGACATCCGTTTTTCACACTTAAGAACCGTCGCAGGGGTGGGAAAGAGACCTCGGGGGGCAAGGAGAGGGCGGTTCCACCCTGGGGACTCCAGTTGTGCACTTTTCACTTGGCACGCCTCTGCCCAAAACCTTGTTGTTCTCTGTAACGCCGTGCAAATTGATCGATCCCACGGCGTGATTTCTCGCACGCTGTCAACCTGCTCGCTTCTACTGCAATTACAGTGACAGTAGAACGATAGCACAGAAACGCAGGAGAGAAAACGGCCTTGCTTTAAAAAGGGGAGCTGGGTAGAAAAACCGAGGTTTATTTTGTAGTTGTACGGAGAGGTAAGGAGTTGGCCTTGTGGGCGGTTTTTTTTAACCGTCTTTGGCAGGGTGGATTTGATTTAAATCGAGTTGATTTAAATCACAATTTCAATCATGATTTAAATCACTAGTAAAAAGGCTTGATTTAAATCAACTCAATTTAAATCGTAATTTTGAAAGAGCCGCTGTCATCTCTGCTACTCCTTTGACCCACTGTTGACTCACCGATAGTCCCGGTGTTGCAGAATATACAGCCTCCTGCTACAGAAATAAGCTCCTTTTCATGCTGAATAAACTAAATTATTTATGTATCTTAAATAGAAAACTATCTTACAATAGATTTTTTACCCCAAAAGTATTTTATTAAAATAAATTCGATAAAAATAAAAAATAAAATCCCATTTAAATCAAAAAAATCCCATTTAAATAAAAAAAAATCTGATTTTTTTGATTTTTTTTAAAAAAAATCATTGATTTTTATCCTCCCTGGTCTTTGGGCTGTGTGTTTTATATACTTTTTTTTTTTAATTTGATTTATATGCCGCCCTTCTCCGGAGACTCAGGGCGGCTTACAATGCGTTAAGCAATAGCCTTCATCCTTTTGTATATTTTATACAAAGTCAGCTTATTGCCCCCACAAACTGGGTCCTCAGTACTTCCCCGGCTGGGATTTGTGTTTCGTGATGGGGTCTTGGGCAGGGGTGAAATCCAGCAGGTTCTGACAGGTTCTGGAGAACCGGGAGCGGAAATTTTGAGCCGTTCGGAGAACCGGCAAATACCACCTCTGGCTGGCCCCAGGAGTGGGGTGGGAATGGAGATTTTGCGATATCCTTCCCCTGCCATGCGCACCAAGCCACACCCACCAAGCCACACCATGCCCACCAAGCCACGCCCACAGTTTAGTTTAGTTTAGTTTTATTAAATTTGTATACCGCCCTACTCCCGAAGGACTCAGGGCGGTGAACAGGCACAGGATAAAATACAGAAATACAAAAGTTAAAAACAATTTAAAACCAAATTAAATAATTTAGCCCATGACAATTAAAACCCCAATAAATTTAAAACAAATTAAAATTTCAATTTGAAATTTAAAAGAAAGGGGAGAAAAATTAGGCCAGGCCGGCTTGCTGGAATAAGAGGGTCTTAAGAGTACGGCGGAAGGTGCGTAGATCCGGGATCCTCCGTATCTCCGGGGGGAGCTCGTTCCAGATAGTGGGTGCCCCCACAGAGAAGGCTCTCCCCCTGGGGGCCGCCAGCCGACATTGTTTGGCCAACGGCACCCGGAGGAGTCCCTCTCTGTGAGAGCGTACCGGCCGGTGGGAAGCCGTTTGCGGCAGCTGGCGGTCCTGTAGATAACCAGGTCCTAAGCCACAGAACCGGTAGTAAAAAAAAAAAAATGGATTTCACCCCTGGCAGCACCTCTGTGCAAGAAACCAAGATGGCCCTGAAGCCATTGGTGGTTTCATGAAGAAAGAACCGGCATCCGGTTCTTTCTAGCTGTCCCCGACAGATGACCGATCGCTTGTTTGACATCTATTGGGGTGGCTTTTTCCACGACGGCAAAGCTGACTCCTGCCTCACTTGATCTCCCTTTTGCCCGGAGATGGATTTCCGTAAAAGCTTTTTAAGTGGCTGTAATTCTTTTCCCCATCATGAGGTCTCTCTGCCTCCCTGGGTTTTTTGTGGTGAGTCATTTAATGTTGTTGCTTTCGCCCGAGTCCCCGTTTGGCCTGGAAATCTAGCATTAGAGAAGGAGGGGGAGTGTCTAGGTTGTGAGATGCTGGAGGCCACCGGAGTGGGGTGGCTTAAGTTTCTCCCTTTCTTAAGACAAGGAGAGAGTCTGAAAACGTTGAGTTGTGGGTCTTGAAGTTCTGGAGCAAGGGTGTCCCACCTTGGCACCGTTAAGACCTGGGGACTTCAACTCCCAGAATTCTCCAGCCAGCCTGGGAGTTGAAGTCCACTGGTCTTTTAAGTTGCCAAAGCTGGACAGCTCTACTCTTGACCACACATGGCCAGGGCCAGCTCTGTATCTGAGCTTAGACTTTTATGAATTTTTTCATTTCCCTTTCCCTCTCCTCTCCTTTCCCCTCTCCTTCCTTCCTCCCTTCCTCCCTTCCTCCCTATCTATCTATCTATCTATCTATCCATCCATCTCCCTCCCTTCATATCTATCTATCTATCTATCTATCTATCTATCTATCTATCTATCTATCTATCATCTATCTATCTATCTCCATCCATCTCCCTTTCCTTTCCTTTCCTTTCCTTTCCTTTCCTTTCCTTTCCTTTCCTTTCCTTTCCTTTCCTTTCCTTTCCCTTTCCTTTCTCCTTTCCTTTCCTTCTTTCCTTTCCTTTCCTTTCCTTCTTTCCTTTCCTTTCCTTTCCCTTCCCTTCCCTTTTTCCTTTCCTTTCTCCTTCCTCCCTCCCTCCCTCCCTTCCTCCCTATCTATCTATCCATCCATCTCCCTCCCTTCCTCCCTCCCTCCCTTTCTATCTATCTATCCATCCATCTCCCTCCCTTCATATCTATCTATCTATCTATCTATCTATCTATCTATCTATCTATCTCCATCCATCTCCCTTTCCTTTCCTTTCCCTTTCCCTTTCCCTTTCCCTTTCCCTTTCCCTTTCCTTTCTCCTTTCCTTTCCTTTCCTTTCCTTTCCTTTCCTTCCCTTCCCTTCCCTTCCCTTCCCTTCCCTTCCCTTCCCTTCCCTTCCCTTCCCTTCCCTTCCCTTCCTTTCCTTTCCTTTCCTTTCCTTTCCTTTCCTTTCCTTTCCACTGCTTGTAGTGGTGTTTTAAGAGAAACGGAAGGAATGGTGGCTTGGCAGCCAGGTACGTTCCCCCAGTAGCCATTGTGCAGATTTGTTTGCAACAACCAACCAAATGCCCGCCAGGTGTAATGAGCAGGTCAAACGAAGGAGCATCGCTAGCAAACGGTAGCCTTTCCTTTTTGAACGGATTGGTGAATGGGAAGCTTTTTATTATTTGGAAAGCTTCTGTTTTCCTGCTGAAAAAGGGAGTTGATCGCTTTTGTAAAAGCCGTTAGCTGGGAAGAGCCGTGAGTGGCTCCCCCTATTCCTCAGTATTATGAGATCAGTAGCAGCAGAGCCTTCGAAATTATCAAATTTATTTTGCTGTCGTTATAAACGTCTCCTCCTTTCCACTTTTCCATGGCGTCCTTTGCCGTTTTTATGGTTCGACAGAATTTTAAGTGGCCCTCAAGTCAAAGTTGTAAAGTTAACGTCCCTTTCATAGGCTTTTTTTTCTACACCCTCTTATCATTATTAATCATTCTTTTTTTTTTTCCCCTTGTTGTTAAACGTAGCTTTCTCTTCGTCTTGTTTGCCTGCCAAAAGAAAAGGTCATTACTGAAGTCTTTTTTACAGTCAATTCATAACTCCGATCTCAGCTTGTCTTTAATTCCCAAAGTGGCAGCCACTTTAAAATCACTTACAAAACACAAATGAAAGGCAAGGAGGGAGGGAGGGAGGGAACAGGGAAACAGAAGGACAGGCTTCTCCTCTTATTATTATTATTATTTTAATTGCTTGATAAGGAGTACTCTCGTGCTATCCATCCTGATAATGCATGGACAGGAAACAAGAAAGTATTCCTAATTCCCCAGGTGGCATTTTGGGCCCCCGAGAGACAGAGTTATTTGGACGTCCCCTTTTCGTAGGGACAGGGTGACTCAGTGGCTAAGACGCTGAGTTTGTCGATTGAAAGGTCGGCAGTTCCGCGGTTCGAGTCCCGAGAGCCGCGTAACGGGGTGAGCTCCCGTGACTTGTCCCAACTTCTGCCAACCTAGCAGTTCGAAAGCAGGTAAAAAAATGCAAGTAGAAAAAATAGGGACCACCTTTGGTGGGAAGGGAAGAGCGTTCCGTGCGCCTTTGGCGTTGAGTCATGCCGGCCACATGACCACAGAGACGTCTTCAGACAGCGTTAGCTCTTTGGTTTTGAAACAGAGATGAGCAGCGCCCCCTAGAGTCGGGAACGACTAGCACAGATGTGCAAGGGGAACCTGTACCTTTTACCCCTTTTCTTAGTTTTATAATAATTGATATCTGTCTGCCCATTTATCTATTTCTCCAATTTCAGAAAAAGAGCCGGGAAGAAACTTGTGGCGAAGGCAGTGGCGTGGAGATTTTGGAAAACCGACCGTATATCGATGGCCCGGGTGGCGATGGGCAGTATACCCATAAAGTATACCATATTGGTATGCATATTCCCAGCTGGTTCCGATCGATACTCCCAAAGGCGGCTCTCCGAGTCGAAGAGGAATCGTGGAATGCATATCCTTATACCAGGACAAGGTACCACCCAGTGATTTTTCCCCCTTGCATTTTTACCCCATTGGTTGTTTTGTTTGTTTTTGCAAAGCCCTGGTGGCGCAGCAGACTAAAGCACTGTTATTAACATCAGCTGCCTGCAATTACTGCAAGTTCAAATCTCACCAGGCTCAAGGTTGACTCAGCCTTCCATCCTTTCGAGGTAGGTAAAATGAGGACCCGGATTGTGGGGGCAATAAGCTGACTTTGTATAAATATACAAAAGGATGAAGGCTATTGCTTAACACATTGTAAGCCGCCCTGAGTCTCCGGAGAAGGGCGGCATATAAATCAAATTTTTTAAAAAAGTGGAGGGGGGGCCTCTGGAGTAGCAACCAAGAGTTGGGAAAATGAGAGCGAGGGTCAACCCTAGAGCTGACCTGACCGAAACCATCTTGACAGATTCAGGGTTGCCATACTGGAGCTGAGGGATAAGGGAGGGAGGGATTTGAGATGGCTGGGACTTTGTAGCCAAAACAAAATACTTTCTCTTGGGAACCAAGGTCATTCTCACACCTGGTCAGAGGAAGGCGGAGTGATGTCATCAGGTAGCTAGAAAGCACAGTGATTGGACCATGTGACTCGGAGGTGGGTTTCAGCAGGTTCTGACCAGTTCTGGAGAACCGGTAATGGAAATTTTGAGCAGTTCGGAGAACTGGTAAATACCGCCTCTGGCTGGCCCCGCCCCCATCTATTCTCTGCCTCCCGAGTCCCAGCTGATCGGGAAGAAATGGGGATTTTGCAGTAACCTTCCCCCGGGAGTGGGGAGGGAATGGAGATTTTACAGTATCCTTCCCCTGCCACGCCCACCAAGCCACACCCACAGAACCAATAGTAAAAAAATTTGAATCCCACCACTGATTTGAGTGCTTGTTTTGCGAAAGTGACAAAACTTTTAATTAGGTGAAAACCTTCAGAGTCGGTTTTCACCAGATCTGTGCAGTGGTGAAATTCCATTTTTTTTTACTACCGGTTCTGGGTGTGGCAGGAGAAGGATACTGTAAAATCTCCATTCCCACCTCATACTAGGGGAAAGATATTGTAAAATCTCCATTCCCACCCCACTCCAGGGGAAGGATACTGCAAAATCTCCATTCTTACCCCACTCCAGGGAAAGGAGACTGCAAAATCTCCATTCCCACCCCACTCCAGGGGAAGGAGACTGCAAAATCCCTATTTCCACCCCACTCTAGGGGAAGGATACTGCAAAATCTCCATTCCCACCCCACTCAAGGGGAAGAATACTGCAAAATCTCCATTCCCACCCCACTCCAGGGGAAGAATACTGCAAAATCCCCATTTCCACCCCACGCCAGAGGGAAGATATTGTAAAATCTCCATTCCCACCCCACTCTGGGGCCAGCCAGTGGTGGTATTTGCCGGTTCGCCGAACTACTCAACATTTCCGCTACCGGTTCTCCAGAACCTGTCAGAACCTGCTGGATTTCACCCCTGGATCTGTGCCAATATGATACATCCAAATAAAGCTATTCTTTGAGGAATCCACCTGCCTCGGAGTTTTGCTTGATATGGGAGTATTACTTGGAACCCTGACAGTGAGCTTATAACATCTAAGACAGCATTTGTATGTGGGGCGGGGGGGAAGACCATCATTTAAATTTCTTCACATCAACACGGCAGCAAGCCTGTTCCGGTTTTGCCTCGTTGGCAAAAAAAAAAAGCTTTATGAAAGCCGAGGTGCTAATAAAATTCTGTGTTACTCGGTGTATCCCGGAGGCCTTTTTCATTTATTTTGCTGGCTTTTTCCTTAGGAAAACAGCTGCCTTTATTACACACCGTATATATATGTGTGTGTATGTGAGCGCGGGTTGGGAGGGCTCTGACACGTTTTTAATCTAAAGCTTTTCAGTTGCTCTTTTCTTCTTCTTCTTCTTCTTCAGGTACACCTGCCCATTTGTGGAGAAATTCTCCATCGATATTGAAACCTATTATATACCTGACTCAGGAGACCAAGCCAACGTGTTCAACCTTTCCCCAGCAGAGGAAAGGCAGACTGTTTTAGGTGGGTGTCAGCTTTTCCCCAAATTTTAATTTCTCTCTTACAGTTTGGCTAAGGCGGACAGACAGATTTCAGCTGTGATCGGTCTTCCTCAGGCCTCGGCATAAACGGGGATAATTTTTGTGAATAATGGCAGAAAATTGTGACGGGACTCAAATTGCTCCCTGCTTTTTTCCCATTTGATTTGAGAGAGAGATAAAACATAGGAAGAACGGTTGCAGGAACTGGGTATGTCTAGTTTAATGAAAAGGAGGACTAGGGAAGACAAGATAGCAGTCTTCCAATATCTCAGGGGTTGCCCCAAAGAAGAGGCAGTCAAGCTCTTCTCCAAAGCACCTGAAGGCAGGACAAGAAGCAACGGGTGGAAACTAATCAAGGAGAGAAGCAACTTAGAATTAAGGAGAAAATTCCTGACAGTGAGAACAATTAACCAGTGGGACAACTTGCCTCCAGAAGTTGTGAATGCTCCAACACTGGAAGTTTTTAAGAAGATGTTGGATAACCATTTGTCTGAAGTGGTGTAGGGTTAGGGTTGGACTAGAAGACCTCCAAGGTCCCTTCCAATTTGGTTACTCTGTGATTCTGACGAGATCTTTTCTAGTTGGCAAAAGTATGAACCGGCCCCCTCCGTTGGGCTTAGCCTGTTCGAATCTGGTGTCCTTTTAGAAAGAGGTGGCGATTGGGAGGTCTTCTCCTGAAAGGTAGAAGAGAAACGTTCTCGCTGGCTTCCCCGGGGGAAGTTGAGGCTACCCAGCTTCTGCCAACCTTGAATAAACTGTTTAAACAACCAGCTCTTCTTGTGTAAACAGAGAGAGGTGGAGATCATGGTACTGTTTCTACACTCTTATCTAAACACAGCAATCCTTTAGGGCAGGGGTCGGCAACCTTAAACACTCGAAGAGCCATTTGGGCCTGTTCCCCACAGAAAAGAAAACACCGGGAGCCACAAAAACGCTTCCCGTGCCTGACGATTTCTTGAGTGGCCACAAAACTAGCATATGTAGTTGAATTAAACATTAGGTTTTCTTCTGAAACTTTTCTTTTCTTGGATTTATCCATGGTTGGCCTACCGGAGGTTGAAAAGCTCAATAAATCGCGTGCCGGCGGGTGTCGCACATTGGCGGTTGTGACGCATATTTTGAGTGACAGGGAGCCGCAGCAGAGGGGGGAAAGAGCCACATGCGGCTCCAGAGCCGCAGGTTGCTGACCCCTGCTTTAGGGAAAGGCTATTGAGGGACTGTTTTCTGTGGCTTGAGCGTATTTATTCTGTGTATTTCCCCCCCCCCTCCCCACATTAGATCCTATCGATATTGTGAAGGATCCCGTCCCACCCCACGAATACAAATCAGAGGAGGACCCAAAGGTCTTCAAATCAGCCAAGACAGCCAGGGGCCCTCTGGCAGAAGACTGGATCCAAGAGCACCAGAATAACCCTGGGAGATATCCTGTCATGTGTGCCTATAAACTCTGCAAGGTGGAGTTCCGTTACTGGGGGATGCAGTCGAAAATCGAACGTTTCATCCATGATGTTGGTGAGTCTTTGATCTCGGGGGTCTCCACCGTCAGCTCCGTTCTTTTAGGAGGGTCCTGGATCCTCAGGCTCCCCCAGTGGCAGGCATCTCAGCCTGGTTGAGCCCAGCCTGGGCCTCCTCCAGATGTGTTCAGTTCCTAGAATTTGAGAGCTGTCATCCTGACACATCTGTAGGATCCCGTTTGGGAGAGGAAATTCTCAAAGACCAGAGGTCCAAAGATCCAGAAGAATGGTGGAAGAAAGCCCAAGATGTAGTTCTTCTTCTAACCAAGATGGAATGGCTGAAGCCAACTTGGGTTTAACCCTTCGCAGGTGGACAAGCATTTCAACCTCCAGAATTGTGCAGCTGTTGCCTAGAATTCTGGGAATTAGTCCACACGTCTGGAAGGTTGGACTCAAAGGGATTCTCCAGTGGATTCTCCAGTGGAATCTGTATAAATTGACTCAAAACATGGTCTGCAGATCCAGGATGAAAGACATCCTGAAGCTGAAGAAACCCAGAGAGATACATTCCTCAGAAAATGAGGTCCCCAAATAGACTTCTTCCTCCTCTTCCTCTTCCTCCTCCTCCTGTGAGACACAGGTACACCTTCCCGAGAAGTTCTACCTACCTTCACAGTTTACAGAAAAATCATGAACTCTCTCCAAGGGTCCAGAATTTCAGGAAGGAAAGATTTATATCTTCATAGGAAAGAAAACATGGAAATAAGGAAATGATTGTCTTTTTTAATTTTTTAATTTTTTTAATTTTTAGACAAACAAACATTTAATACATCAGTTTTCTCTTACCTGTGACATCTCGGTGTTGTCTTCCAAAGTTCTTTCCTTTTCTGTATAATTGTCATTACTTCTATCTTGATCCTTATCCAGTCCACAATATCAATTCATCTCTAACCTAATATTCAACTCGCCGCATATTTTTACATACTTCCATAATTAATCATTGATACCTCTTCTCCAACCAATAATAAAAATCATTCCCTATTTTAAAATATTCTCTATCCATTAATCATCAGAGTTAATCTATTCATTTCTGCGCAATCTTAAGATTTTTTTTAATTACCTCTTCTTCCAAAGGTATTTTCTCCGCTTTCCAATTTTGTCCGTAGACAATCCTTGCAGCTGTTATTACGTGTATTATCAGATTAATTTTTTCCTTGCTAATTTTTTTCAGGTAGGATACCCCGTAGGAACAGCTCTGATTTAAATTCGATACGTTGATGTATCGGAAATGATTGTCTTGAACGGATTGGTGGGTGGAAGGTTTTCATTATTTGAGAAGCTTCTGAAGCTTGTCTTAATACGAGTCCAAGAAAGCAGGTTGATGATGGCTGATTTTGGTTCCCCCCCTCCCCCAGGTTTACGGAAAGTGATGGTAAGGGCTCATCGGCAGGCGTGGTGTTGGCAGGACGAATGGTACGGACTCACCATAGAGGACATCCGGCAGCTGGAGAAGGAGGCCCAGCTGATGTTGGCCCAGAAGATGGCCCAGTTCAGCATCAACGAGTCCGATCTAGAACCGCACCTTCCTCAAGACCCCCTGAACGAGCGCAATGTGGAATCCAAGGCCATACCTCCATCCACCGAGGGGGTGGATGCCACCAGCAATACTGACGAATCTTTGCCGGGGCGAGTGCTAACCAAGCAGTGGTCAACGTCTTCCAAATCCTCTTCCAAAAGAGGAGGTGAGTCGGGCCCCCAAGGGGGTGGGGTTTGTCATCATATAAATTGCATTGAATAGAACTCCTCCTCCTCCTCTTCTTCTTCTTCTTCTTCTTCTTCTTCTTCTTCTTCTTCTTCTTCTTCTTCTTCTTCTTCTTCTTTCTTCTTCTTCTTTTTCTCCTCCTCCTCCTCCTTCTCCTCCTCCTCCTCCTCCTCCTCCTCCTCCTCCTCCTCCTCCTCCTCTTCTTCTTCTTCTTCTTCTTCTTCTTCTTCTTCTT